>NC_057808.1:559939249-559943951 GCF_018294505.1 Triticum aestivum | reverse complement strand
CCAACCCGGTGCACCATCGACGGACGAAGCATATTGAGCTCGATATTCACTTCGTGCGCGAGCAGGTTGCCCTTGGCCGTGTTCGGGTTCTCCACGTGCCGACGACGCAACAGTTTGTTGATGTGATGACTAAGGGATTGCCTACTCCCGTATTCGAGTAGTTTCGGTCCAGTCTCTGTGTCTCCGGCGACGCTTCGACTGCGCGGGGGGTGGGGGGTGGGGTGTTGAGTATGTATTTTATACTGCACGTATATTGGAGTTGTGACCCACCTCCTAGTCTTGTACAGTTGAGGTAGAGGCCTTCCCTTGTATTATATATGCGTGCACCAGCACCCCAATCAATTATAGTATTGCAAATCATCTCTTCATAATGGAAGTCATGAGTAGATAGATCTGTGTACACAAAATAGTACAAGCCGGAAGAAAAAATATGCAGATCAAAAGGATAGTAGGATAAATAGGACCCAGTAGCTTCGGGTGGATGTAGCAACCGAAGAGCAAAAGGAGTTGACGTGATGGCTTCACGTGAAAAGTAGCTAGGCTACTAGCAGATTAACCAGGCCTTGATTCTCGCGTGTGTGTACTAGTACTAGAAGTAGTACTACTGATGGACGGCGACTCGGCGGATTAATGCGTGCAATTGCAGCAACGCGTGGCTCGGCGGATCGAAAGAGTGGCTCCAACAGCGCACGGCTTTATTATTATTTTTTAGAAAAGGAGGTTAAGACCTTCGGCCTCTGCATCAATCGATGCATACAATCATCTTTATTTATTATTTTACAAAAGTCTAACAAGAACATACATCAAGCCATCTGAAACCATCACTCACACCTACAAAACTCGATGATGTAGAGTGCTCTCACTCCCCGTATCTAAATCCGGTGTCATCGCCGATCCATCCACGTAACGTATCGGAACCAACAGCCGGTGCAACAGACCTAAAACATACACCACATGCATAAGTTCTAGACGCTGCCATCTTTATCAGACCGCTGACCCATTTTCAAGAGAGAGATCCGCATCATCCTTGTCAGTCCGTCCATCCGTCGACGCCACCATGGCGCCCAACAGTGCCACCGCCCCGCGCTCGTCCATCCAGGCGCGAAGATTCTGAAAGATAGCACCTGCTGACCAGGCATGACACAGTGTAGCATCTGTCGGCCAGGCATGACTTGACATCTCCACCAAAAGCTCTGTGCAAGATGAAGCCGCTCCACCTCCTGCCTCTGACTTCCAGTGCTGCTCGCAGCCATGGACCTCATACCGGTCAACCGCCCTGCAACCAAACAATAGACATCCAACAATGGTCGGTGACTCCAAGACGACGCCTCTAAGGAGGTTACGGTGTCAAGAACGCCGTCGTCATCCGATCTAGAAGCTAGATCTTAAGCTTTCGCTCGGAGATAGCACTGGTCAGGCGAGGTGGTGGAGCTTCACGATGGTGCCTCCAAAGAGGAACACGGCGCCCGAAGGCGTAGTCATCATCGGTGTCGACCAAGCCGACACAAGGTTTTCACCTGTAGCATCCCGCCTCACTGCCATCCATGCTGCTGCTATGTCTAATGCTACAGAGCACGGGACCTCATCACCTGCCTCATTGGCATCGCATGTCCCAGGCCGACCAGGGGCAGCCATGAGACATCTCCAAGTAAGGACAGGAGCCGAGGCATCCCGTTGGCCACGGCCGTGAGATGCACCCGATCTGGGCGAGACCTGCCCACGTAGGGGCGGGCCAGATCCCCCCAACACCAGGGTGAAGCAGCAAGGGAGGCCACCGTCTCACGCCGTCGGTCCAAGGCCCGATCAGATATGAGGTTCAGGCCCTCCGCCATACATCCACATGCAGCACACCGGCCAGACCCAGTCGCCTCGCTCCAGTCGGAGAAGCGCCCCGCCGCCGCCGTCCCCGGAGCCTGCCGAGCTTCGCTGGCCAGCACCTCTGGCGGTGGCGTGACGAGGAAGAGGAGGGAAGGTGAAGACGGCGGCTGTAGGGTTTCGTCCCCCGAGTCGCCAGGAGGGTGACGCGGGGGTCAGATGCCAACACCTGTGATATGAAATATAGCGCACGGCTTTCTAGGCGGGACAACAGCGCAAATCGATTTCCTGTCGGTCTCGGTTTCAACGGCGGCTGCTGCAGCGACCTTTCTTCGGATTCGACGGATCGCAGAGACGCCTGCGGCGGCGCACCAACCCTAATCTCTCGATCTCAATCTCGTATCTACAACTTGGCTTTGTATACCACTTGTTAGGTAATAACGAGAATAAACGAGACACGAGAGCACACGGATTTTTACGTGAAAACCCTTGCAAAAGAAAACCACGGATGCATGAAGGCGCAATCACTATGATGGAGGAGTATTACAAGCACGAGATAACAGACAGTCTGAGGTGCGACTACATGAGGTATATATGAGGGCAATACATGAAAGTCCTTGGAGGACAAGTAAACGAGTTGTACTCGTACGCGTCGGTACCAACGCAAAGGCCCACACCGTATGTACTACGTCTAGTCCAATACGGTAGAATTTGGATCACAATTTAACATGGCTAGTATGTAGATAGAATATGCCAAATTTTGGTAGTCTGATGGCATTGTCTTGATGTAGTAGCCGGATGATTTCTATTGCATTGTGTATGTCACGTTGCATGCCTTTGTATGGATTCGTGGTTCGTTAATTGGGGTGTCTTGTTGTGCGGAGGAAATTTTGTGGTGTTCGCTTGCGTTTGAGGGACCGTATTGGCTGTCCGTGGATGTAGATGCTCCAAGGATGGATCGACACGCAAGTTGAATGCACAACAAACGTGAAGACCGTCGACCAGACAGATGATCTATTTTGGTAGTCCGATGGCAATGTCTTGATATAGTAGCCAAGCGATTTCTGTTGCATCGTTTACTTTACGTTGCATGTTTTTGTATGGATTTGAGGTTTGTTAATTGAGGTGTCCGGTTGTGCGAAGGAAAATTTAAGATGTCCGCCGGCGTTTGAGGGCCCGGATTTGCTGTCCGTGGTTGTAGATGCTCTAGGGATGGATCGACGTGAAGACCATTGACTGTGCAGATGATCTATTTTAATAGTCCGATGGCAATGTCCTGATATAGTAGCCGGACGATTTCTGTTGCAGCTTTTACGTTACGTTGCATGTCTTTGTACATGGATTTGAGATTTATTAATTGAGGTGCTCGATTGTGCGAAGGAAAATTTAAGGTGTCCGCGGACGTTTGAAGGCCCAGGTTTGCTGTCCGTTGCTGTAGTTGCTCTAAGGATGGATCAACACGAAAAATACGATGCAAACATGAAGACGGTCAACTGGCGAGACTGGCCCTTAGCAAAAAACCAGAAACAAAGATCAGTGCAAAACCAGTAGCAAACCAAAATTTGCAAAGGTACACGTGTCAGCCAAGCAGAAGCCAATGCCTAACACTACGGACGCACGGCAGGAGCGATAGCTTAGCCGGTTTACTTCACTTCTTATTTATATATATATATATATATATATATATATATATATATATATGTGTGTGTGTGTGTGTGTGTGTGTGTGTGATGCGATTAACGCTGTTTTGATATGATTCTACACTATAGCTACGTTTTTTGCCGGATAAACACTATAGCTACGCTGTTGGGTCAGGGAATGGCTTTTAGAGCATCTCTAGTAGATTTCAAAAAAGCACGTCCGCAAAATCAGTTTCAAGTGCCCCCAAAACTGGTTTGGGATACCATGCGTGCTCGGGCCAAATAGATGCTGCGGCATTTGTTTGGCCTGAGCTCGTACGGTACCATAAATCAGTCTAATTTTTGCATCAGTATTAACTACAAATTCATATAATAGACGCAATGCACTGAATAAATATACAAAAATATCATAGTACGACAATAGTTCACATCCAAAATTATACACAATATAAGAGATATCAATTAAGTTTGTCCAAAAGAATGCGTAATCAAACACAATTAGGTATGATCAAATCAAGCAACACAATTATTGACAAGGTCATCATCATGACCACGAGCCGCCATAGCACCACCATCATCAACATTGGCCGAAGAACCATCACATCATTGTCGGTAACACCACCACCACCACCTCCATTTGCCGAAGCAGCACGACCACCACCTCCATTGGCCGAAGCACCACCACCGCCACCATTGGCCATAAGATCATGAAGCTCTTGCCTCCTCCGAAACATGATCTTCATTCTTTTCAACTCCCAAAACTCCCTTGCCATCGGTTTCATGGCACTTAGATCCATCATCAAGAACCGGTGCTAAGGTCACCTTGGTGGTCACAGACGACAACGACGATGACGGCGGCGACGACAGGGCAAGGTGGCCACTCGTACTTGGTGGTCGTCAAATATCGTTCGTTTATGTAAACTATATCCACACTTCAATGAAATCCGGCATCTTTGCATGAATTTCGTTCGGTCTAGTTAAACTGTATTTGAAATGTTTGTGGTTAGCATTGGATTAGCCATCTCCGCACATCAGCATCCGCGGACTGGTCCCATGTCCGCGGACAGATGCCGAAGCAAATTGACGGGTCAATGTTTGGGAGGCCTTTATCTCGTATTTGTGCTTTCCATGTCCGCAGATGGATGCCCAAGCAAATTTACGGGTTGAAGATGCCTCTGTGCACAGGCAGGGGTGCTCAAGGTCTTGCCGAATGTCATAGCGACCCCCCTGTGCGCTGCACTTCTATC
>NC_057808.1:559938132-559938970 GCF_018294505.1 Triticum aestivum | reverse complement strand
TATCTTCTGCTAATTGCCCCCTTTGCGCTATTATCCTGTCAGTTAGCTGCTAATGAAAACAATACTGGTCTTACATCAAATAAAACTCATGCATACATCAACTAAAACAAGGGAATATGATGTTGCCTTTTCAGATCCATCACACCCCTTTGCACATCCAATCCATTCCACTCAAATCCTCATGTCAATCTCCCTCAGTACCTAGGGTTTCTAACATAGGAATCAGACAAAATCCATGGAAAAGGAAAAGGGAAAGGGAGAAGCTTGCCTTACCTTGGGGAAGCAATGGAGGGCGGCGGATGAGGAGGAAACGCGGCATAGCAGCAAGGGCGACGGGCGGCGGGTCGCGAGCGAACTGGCGGCTGGTCGCTAGGTCTCTGCAAGCGAATTCGCGGCTGGAACGAGCGGCGGCTCTGTCTCGTGTTGGGTCTTGAGGGCAGTTTAGTTAAATTGAAATATTATAAGACCAATTTTGTTTTCATTAGCAGCCAACTAATAAGAGGATAACAGCGCAAAGGGGGCAATCATCAAAAGACATGTTGCAATGAGGGGACTCAGAGCAAGGCCAACGAACACAGGGGTAAAAGATAGAAGTGCAGCGCACAGGGGGGTTAAAATCAAGGGAAACGTTTGCAGACGGTGCACCGGCTGAAGCTTCGGCCAGTCGCACGCCTCATCACGCGCCCAGCGCGAGCGTAGTGGGCCGCGCCTCCTTTTTTTGTGGGCCCATGTAACCATCCTTCCTCCTCCCCCGATCCCAATCTCCTCTTTTTCACCTCAATGCCGCGAGCTCACCCTCCGTTCGCCGCTGCCAAGCTGCGTGCCTCCACCGCCGCCT
>NC_057808.1:559934618-559937839 GCF_018294505.1 Triticum aestivum | reverse complement strand
TGCTGCGTTTTTGCTGCAACTGGTCTTGAGGAAGCTAGCACCGACGCTCGATTTTGTTGCAACCAGGGCGACGGTGAGCGTCGCCGGCGGTGATGGCGCCTGACTTTTGCTACAACCAGATGTTTTCAAGTGTAAAATATTGCAACCGGCGAAAACAAAAGCTGGAACGGGCATTCACGTTTGCTGGAAGCGCTTTTCGATTTTGCTTCAACCGCCTACCGGAGCTCTTGACACCCTCGCCGGCGACGCCGTAAAATGTTACAAACGACCAAACAAAAGCTGGAACGGGTGTTCAATTTTGCTGGAAGCGTTTGTCGATTTTGCTTCAACCAACCCCCGTAGCTCTGATTTTGTTGCAACCGGCAACCTGCAAAGCTTCCATCGGTGAGTTTTTTTTGCTTCAATGGCGACAAATGGAAGTGGCGACCTAGGATACGGCGCCGATGCGAGCGGCATGCACCTGGCGGCGAGGGTCGGCGAGGGCGCCTGGGCGCGCACCTGGTGTTGCAACCATGGGGGCGGCGAGGTGCAACCGCTGTTGGCCGGTGCTACATAGGCGTGATGTCGAAGCGGCGACCCGCCATGGCGAGGAGCTGCAAAGAACACGACGGACGGCGATGAGGGATGCGAACGGCGGCGACGAGGTTGCAAGCGCAGCACGGGAAGGCTAGTGGTGCGGCTCGCTGTCGGGTGCGGGGGCGGCGCTCTCCTTCCTTCTCCTTTTCCCCGTGCGGGAGGTTGACGATGGGTGCTGGAGAAGACGGGAGAGAGAGAGATCTAACGGTTGCGCGTGTAGATCGAACGGATCTGGCCAGACCGGCCGAAACTTTCGGCCGGTGCGCCGGCGTAGAGTGCTGCCCTAAAATCAATTCTCCCGTTTGCTAGGGCCCCTGTCCAGTGCCGCTGCCTCCGCTGTTTCATGAGAGTGAAACCAAAATTTCTGGATCTAAAAGCCTCAAGACACCAACCCTAGAACACGGAAGCCTCCCATCCGCTTGCGCCGCCGCTGTCTTCTCGGTCTTCACCGACGGCCGCAGTGACCAGTGGCGCTCTCTTCAGTGCCCAGCTTTAGGGTCCCCGTTCAGTGGTCCCGCAGGTGCCTCTTCATCCCTCTCTTCTGCCCCATCTCTGCTCCTTCCTTCGCTTTGTTATCTGATAGCCATGGCAACCTGCAGTCACTCACCGTAGTGGAGTAGCTGACGAAATGGACTCCATGCTGTTGCGAGTTGCGACCACCTTAAGTATGCATCCATCCTGCTTTTTCTTGACTTTATTTCATACTATTCCTGAAGAAATTGTGTAATCTGGAAAATATCATTGGATGGGCTCTATTGAAGTGGATCTGCATATGCTGTCCACATTTCGTACTGTTGAACAATAATTTCATAACTATGCAAGGAGGTGTTAAGCATGGACAGAGGATGTAAGGAGGGTTGTCTTTTGTTGATTTTCGTTTCAATTCAGCGGCGAATTAATTGGATTCCACATTCGTGTGGCTACGCAATTTTGCTAGTTGTAATATTGGGTCTATTATCCATCAGCTGTACAGTTTCAGCTGAGGGATAATATCCAGGACAGCGTCTGTCTAGGTTTTTGTTTGGGGATGAATTAATACTTGGAAGAATGATTTGGTTTTCCGATTGCATGTGTTTAACCTTTTTCCTACTTTATCAATTTCTGGCCACTAGTAGGCCTCTCCTGATCCTTACAGTTTCTTTTTCTTTTGTTTTGTAGTTTGACAAATGAGAATTGCTGATTAGGGAATGGGGTGAACTGTCTGTCAGCGGCTCTGTGGTTGATCTGACTTTCCGCGACCGACTCAAAACGTGGTTGCACCAAACATCAGGAGATATCACATTATTACAGTGAAGAGCACATAGAACAAGAAGATGGAGTTTGTGGTGGGTGCTTCGGAAGCCACAATGAGATCTCTGCTAGGCAAGCTGGGTGGCCTCCTTGCCCAGGAGTACACTCTGATCCGAGGAGTACGGGGAGACATCCAGTACATCAATGATGAGCTCACCAGCATGCAGGCCTTCCTCGGTGATGTTAGCTCTGTCCCGGACAGTCATGACCGCCGGCTGAAGGACTGGATGAAGCAGATCCGTGACATGGCATATGACACGGAGGACTGCATCGATGACTTTGCCCACCGCCTCCCTCGCGACTCCCTCGGCGATGTCAGATGCTCCTTCATAGTGACGATAGTCTATGAACTCTGGACGTTGGGGCCTCGCCGTGACATTGCCTCCAAGATTGCTGAACTCAAGATCCGGGCACAACAGATTGCTGAAAGGCGTGGCAGATACGGAGTGGACAACCCAGGCAACAGTAACAGCAGCAGCTCTTTAGCCGTAGCCCCCCGCATCACTAGGCATGACATTGCTGAGCATCTGATGGGTAGCCGTCAGCTCATCCGTACAGAGAGGCCCTTGGGTGTGGCAGCAGACATGAAAAAGTTTGGAGATTGGCTAAAGAAATGTGATGATGCTTCTGGAAAGCATCAAGCTGTTCTGTCCATAGTCGGTTTCGGTGGCATTGGAAAGACCACCATTGCAACGGCATTGTACCGAGACTTCAGGAATGAATTTGACTGCCGGGCCTCAGTCACTGTTTCTCAGAATTACGACGAGGATGAAGTGCTCAGGGATATTCTGACTCAAATCAAGCCACATGACAGCGAACATGACCTACAAGAAAGTAGCAAAGGAGGTTTGGAGGAAAGAAGCCTAGCTACAGATATTAAAAGCTCAGTGAAGAGAGTTCTCCCTCTGATCTTCGGCCAAAGGCAGCAGGGCAATGATGGCAGCTCTAAATGGACACAGAACAAGATAGAAACAATGAACCGTGATCAACTCGTTGAAGAACTGGAAGGGCGACTCAATGGAAAGAGGTATGTCTAAACTATCATTTTGGATTTTGTTTATTACTACATCTACGCTTTTTTACTTGCTCAATCAAACTTTTTATAATTTAGCTTCTACTGGATTTAAGGCTATCTAGATTCTAAAATAGCTATGTAAATATCATTATATTTTGGCTTTTGATGAAAAAAGATCATTATATAATCAGGAAATAAAACATTCATGCATAATTAGGCAGACTATAAAAATTAAACATTTATGTCACTATAAAAATTACATAATCAGGAAATAAAACATTTATAATCAGGCTATCTAGATTCTAAAATAGTTATGTGAATATCATTATATTTTGGTTTT
>NC_057808.1:559931450-559934350 GCF_018294505.1 Triticum aestivum | reverse complement strand
TAATCAGGAAATAAAATATTTATGCATAATTAGGTAAACGAAAAATATTAAGCACCCACCATTGCATATATATTTCCATTTCCAAATATGTATACCTAGCTAGGTAAATAATGACACATGTTCATGACTATAGGGTTATCGCAAAACACAAACTTGAGTAAGCAGACATTTCTTTTTCTCATATGTATTTAATTATCTTATAACTTGGCAGGTATCTCCTTTTGATTGATGACATATGGTCTTCGGAAACATGGGATAAGATCAGAAGTTGGTTGCCACGTGAGAATACAAAAGATAGTAGAGTAATAGTGACTACAAGATTTCAAGCTGTGGGTGCAGCTTGCTCCGAAGGAAATGTAATTGATCATTTGCATACAGTTGATGCCCTTAATGACATCGACTCCAGAAAATTGTTTTATCACAGTGTTTATGAATCCAAAAATAGCAAGAAAGAACAGGTGCATGAGGACATCTGGAAATATTGTGGGGGGCTGCCTTTGGCGATAGTTAGCATGGCTGGTCTTGTCGCATGCAACCCCAAAAAACAAAATGACCACTGGAATACAGTTTGCAAGTCATTATTTCCAGAGCAGGTGGCTCCACTTACCTTGGATGGTGTCACAATGATACTCGATTATTGCTACAATGATTTGCCTGCAGACCTCAAGACCTGTTTATTGTACTTGAGCATATTTCCCAAGGGTTGGAAAATTAGCAGGAAGCGTTTGACAAGGCGTTGGATATCTGAATGCTTTGTCAGTGGGAAGCAAGGGCTGACCGAGGAGGAAGTTGCAGAAACATACTTTAATCAGCTCATAAGAAGGAAGATAATACACCCTTTGGAGCACAGCAGCAATGGGAAGGTAAAATCGTTCAAAGTTCATGACATGATCCTTGAATACATTGTGTCCAAGTCAAGCGAAGAGAATTTCATTACTGTTGTTGGTGGCCACTGGCTGATGCCAGCACCTGGCAATAAAGTCCGTCGACTCTCGATGCAGAGCAGTGGTTCCAAGCATGGGAATTCGACAAAAGGCATGAACTTGTCTCAAGTGCGATCACTGACTGTGTTTGGAAGCATGAACAAGCTGCCTTTCCATTCAATCAATAATGGGATAATTCAAGTGTTGGATCTTGAGGGTTGGAAGGGTTTGACACATAACCATCTGAATGACATATGTCGAATGCTTGTACTGAAGTATTTGAGCCTCCGAAGAACAGAGGTTGCGATGATTCCCTCCAAGATTGAGAAGCTTCAGTATCTAGAAACTCTTGACATAAGGGAGACAAATGTTGCCGTCCTGCCCAAAGCTTTCGGCCAGCTCCAACGGCTCCGCAGCATGTTTGGAGGGAGTAAACACCCACGGAAGGCGTTAAAATTGCCTCAAGAAAAAAATAAGGTGCAAATGAAAGCACTTCGTATACTGTCAGGGATTGAGATCACCGAGGGCTCAACAGGTGTAGCAAGCCTCCATCAGCTCACTGGGCTAAAGAAACTTGCCATTTACAGGCTGAACATAGAGACGGATGGACAGACCTCCACACAATTGCGCTCCTCTATTGGGTATCTCTGCAGCTGCGGCCTGCAGACTCTGGCAATCAATGATGAGAGTTCTGGTTTTATCAACACACTGGATTCCATGCCTGCTCCTCCAAGATACCTCATCGCCCTCGAGCTGTCGGGCAAGTTGGAAAGAGCTCCAAAGTGGATCAAGAATCTCAAAACTCTATACAAGCTAACCCTTTCGATAACAGTTCTCCGGGCTGATACTTTGGAGCTCCTCTGCGACCTACCTAAACTGTTCTGTCTCACCTTCTCACTCAATGCAGCGAAGCAGCACCAGGAGGACATAGAGGACATGCTTCAGGAAAATAAACGCTTAGGTGGTGGGGAGATCGTTGTTCCACCTGGAGGTTTCGAGAACCTAAAGCTGCTTCGCTTCTTTGCCACTATTGTGCCAAGGCTGACTTTTGCAGCTGAGGCAATGCCGGCAGTCGAGAGGATCGATATGCGGTTGCAAGCCTTCGAAGGGGTTTACGGCATCGACAGACTTAAAAGTATCCAAGAGGTGCATCTCAGCGTTGACAATCAAGCAGATGAAGCAACCAAATACTTGGTTGGATATCTGAAGAACAACACACAGAAGCCAAAAATAATCACTGATTGAAGGACTTATATTGTCACTCGGAGGCTCGGAGCGCTCTCCAGCTGTACTGGTCCTCCCTTTGCGACAGAGGATATGACATGTGGTTCATCAAAGCTCAGGTTCCCTACGACATGGATTTGAGTGTGACTGTTTTCTTCCAAATAAAAATTACGTTGATCTTACTTCAAATTTGTAGTATTATGCACTATCGTTTCCAGACCTTTTGCTTCTATTAAGTGGAGATTGTTCCATAAACTCTGGATTGTACTGTGGCTGGCTGTGAAAAAGCTGAGACTGCATCCCACCTTCTCGATACTGCTTGCATTATGGATTCTTTCTGTAGTGTCTAACTGTGAATTTGCAATATGTATGCCATGTTGTACTTTTGCTTCCATTAGTGACTGCCTTTATTTCATACTTCTATTGTGTTTTACCGGGAGCTTTGTTTTCACTTCCATCACTGAAAAATCCTCACTCCATTTGAAAGCTTATCATGTGTGCGACGGCGGAAACGTCTTGCCCTATCCTGGGCGACGTGCTACGTGTTATATAGCAGGGGTGCAATAACCCTGAGGCGCATACATGAGTTGGTTGAGAAGATAAGAGAGAATCAGGATACAACTTGAGGAGAAAGAAAGCAAGAGATAGACTTGGTTACAACCGAATAGATATCATATCCTAGCTAAACTACCTCCTGAACTATCTCTGAAGATCCTCCTCTGTCACGTGTAATGCGCCATGTATGTTTAACAC
>NC_057808.1:559901829-559931215 GCF_018294505.1 Triticum aestivum | reverse complement strand
CATCAAGTTGAGATTATGTTTAAAATTTTCAAAGCTTCTCACAGGCAAAGCCTTTGTAAATCCATCTGCAAGCTGATCTTTGGAATGAATAAAGCGAATATCAAGTTGCTTTTGAGCAACTCTCTCACGAACAAAGTGAAAGTCTATTTCAATATGTTTTGTCCTTGCATGAAAAACTGGATTGGCAGACAGATAAGTTGCACCGAGGTTATCACACCACAGACATGGAGCTGGTGTGTTCTTTATGCCCAGTTCTTTCAGCATGGACTGAACCCATATAATCTCAGCTGTAGCATTCGCCAGTGCTTTATACTCTGCCTCTGTGCTGGATCTAGAAACAGTGGCCTGTTTTCGAGCACACCATGAGATTAGATTCGGTCCAAAAAAGATTGCAAAACCACCAGTGGAGCGTCTGTCATCCAGGCATCCTGCCCAATCTAAGTCAGAAAAGGCACTAACAAGATTTGAAGATGACTTGCTGAAATCTAGACCAATGTTCATAGTTCCTTTGACATATCTCACTATGCGTTTTGCAGCAGTAAAATGGATGTTAGTAGGTGCATGAAGAAACTGGCACACTTTGTTGACAGCAAAAGATATATCAGGTCTGGTCAAAGTGAGATACTGAAGTGCTCCTACCAAGCTCTTGTACCTTGTGCTATCTTCTGGACTCAAGATATTACCTTCTGTGAGAGACAGCTTTTCTGAGCTAGATAATGAAGTAGGTGTTGGCTTACAACCTTGCAGACCAGCCTTTTTTACCAAATAGCTGCATATTTTTCCTGAGAGAGATGAAGCCCACTTGCATGTTTCTTCACCTCAATTCCAAGAAAGTAGTGCAAGTCACCAAGGTCCTTTAGAGCAAAATCTGCACTCAGATCTTTCAACAGTCATGTGATTGCTTCATTTGATGAGCTTGTCACAATGATATCATCAGCATATATCAAAACAAATATGCATGTGTTGGACTTGTTGTAAATGAATAAAGAAGTGTCAGATTTGGATGGAATAAAGCCAAGTGCTTGCATTTTATGACAGAGACGAGAGTACCATGCTCTCGGTGCTTGCTTTAACCCATAAAGTGCCTTGTCAAGTTTACACACATAAGAGGGAGAATTTTTGCTTTCAAACCCAGGAGGTTGCTTCATGTACACTTCCTCTTCTAGAACACCGTGAAGAAACGCGTTCTATACGTCTAACTGTCTGAGACTCCAGCCCCTAAAAACAGCAATAGACAAAACAAGACGGATGGTTGCAGCTTTAACAACTGGACTAAAGGTATCCTCATAGTCAATGCCATACCATTGTTTAAATCCTTTTGCAACGAGCCTAGCCTTGTAACGGTCAATAGTTCCATCAGATTTTCTCTTGATCCTGAATACCCACTTGCAATCAATTAAATTTTTACCTTGCTGTGGAGGAACTAAGTGCCATGTTTTATTTTTCCTTAGAGCTATGTACTCTTCATTCATTGCTTTCTTCCACTTTTCATCACCAAGTGCTTCTTCTAGAGTATGAGGTTCACCTGTAGAACAAACCATGCCATATTTTGTTACACGTTTGTAATTAACAGGTTGTATTACTCCCTTTTGTAGTCGTGTACGCCGAGGAGAAGTGCCCAGATTTTCAGCCACAGATGATCCCTCAGGCTGAACAGGAGTTTCTGCAGGGGCCGATCCCGAGGACGATCCGCGTGCAGCAGCAGCAGATTCTGCCCCGCTCGGATTTTCTGTGGCAAGGGGCAATGGCTGCTCACGTGCAGAATCCGCAGAAGATCCCGCCGCAGCAGCAGGTTCATCATTGCCACATGATGGCGAATCAGCCTCGGGCCTGACGCCGGTCGGGCGCACGCGCGGGTCGGCGCTGGATCCCGCGCCAGCTTCGGGCCCCACACCGGTCGGGCGGACTGGGTGGCGCCACTTGTAGCACACCGGTGGGCCGGTGAAGCGTGCACCGCCCGCGCCAACACCAGGCTGACAAGTGGCGGATGGCGATTGGTGCGGAGGTGACGACGCACCGCAGCCTGTGAGCGGTGGCCGCGTGGGGCGCGCCTGGTCCGAGGCAGGCGTGCGCGCTGCTGGCGCCCTTGGTGCGTCTGTCACCCTGATCCCGAGGCGGATCTGATACGCTGCATGCGAACGGATCCCGAGGGGGATTTGTCTCCAGATTCCGGGCACATGAAATATGGTGCTGGTGGAGGATTTTCTTCACCATTTTCTTCTCTGATTTCGCCATTTTCCTTGCTGTTTTCACCTGTAACACCACAAGGCTCATTCATATCATCAATAAGAGGGTTAGTCAGTGGTTGATCATCACTATTGTTTCCCCCTTGATCAACACCGGAGAGATGAGGAGGCAAAAGAAGGATCTCTTGGCGAAGAAGAGCGCCGGCGTTGGGGTGAAGATCAGCGAAAGGAAATTTGGTTTCATCAAAGACAACGTCGTGTGAGATATACACACGGCCAGTGGCAATGTCGAGGCACTTGACACCTTTATGTTGGGTGCTATAGCCTAGGAAAACACACTGTTTGGAGCGAAACATGAGCTTTCGATTGTTGTATGGGCGAAGATTGGGCCAACAGGCACACCCAAAAACACGAAGAGATTTGTAGTCGGGTTTAACATGGAGAAGTCGTTCTAGTGGTGTTTCATTGTTGATGACACGACTAGGAAGCATATTTATGATATGAACTGCTGTGAGGAAAGCCTCATCCCAGAACTTGAGGGGCATAGATGCGCCAGCTAGGAGGGCTAAACCAACCTCAACTATGTGTCTGTGCTTGTGTTCAGCAGAGCCGTTCTGTTGGTGAGCGTGAGGGCATGACACATGATGTGATATGCCAAGGTTTTGGAAGAAGGAATTTAATTTTTCATATTCCCCTCCCCAGTCCGACTGGACAGCAATGATCTTACTATCAAATTTTCGTTCAACGAGAGCTTGAAAGTTTTGAAAGACTTGAAAAACATCGGATCTTTTCTTGAGAAGATAAATCCAAGAAAATTTGCTGTAGTCATCTATGAAGCTCACATAATAAGTGTGTCTACCAACAGAACTAGGAGCAGGGCCCCAAACATCAGAGAAGATTAATTGCAAGGGTTTGGTAGAAACACTAGTAGATATGGGATAAGGCAACTGATGACTTTTTGCACGTTGACAAGAATCACAAATAGTTTCAAGATCACGCTCACCAACAAACGGGAGCTTATTTTTCCTAAGCAGTTTTTCAACTAAAGAGAAAGCAGCATGTCCTAATCTATCGTGCCACCGTGTTGACGAGAGTTTGGCAGCACCATAGGCTTGTTTATTGAATCTTCTACGCTCCGGAATCAACGGGTAGAGCCCTCGAACGCATCTACCTCGATAGAGCACTTTCTTCGTTGCCTGATCCTTGATCAAGAAAAAATAAGGATGAAACTCAAGGAAGACATGGTTGTCAATGGCAATTCGATGGACAGAAAGAAGATTCTTGTCGGCACTAGGAACTAGCAAAATTTTCTTTAGATGAATTTTACGACGAGGGGTACTGAAAAGTGAGTGACCAACATGACTGATCCTCATACCTTCGCCATTGGCAGTGTAGATTTGATCCTTGCCCCGGTATTTTTCTTTCATGGTGACCTTCTCGAGCTCGTTGGTGATGTGGTTGGTAGCCCCACTATCAACGTACTAGTTTGTGTCAACGCCGTAGGAGCCGTCCGCAGCCGCAGCAACCTTGTCCTCGTCTTGGGAGGAGTCGTCATCTTCATCGTCGCGGTACCAGCAGTCCTTGGCTGTGTGCCCAAGCTTGCCACAGATCTGACAGCGGGGCGCATTAGGACGGGACCGGCTGGAGCCGCCGCCGCAGCGAGCCTTGGAGTTGATGGAGCGGCCGTTGCGAGAGTTGGGGGAGCCGCTAGCGTTGCTGTTTCCTCCTGACCGCCCCTTGTTGCGGGGAGATCCACGCGAGCGAGAGCCGCCACCACGACCGCGAGATGCGGCGTTGGCCGAAGATTTGAAGCCGCCGGAGGAGCCGTGGAACTGGGCCATGCGCTGGTCAAAGTTACTCAGCATGGCATAGAGCTCGTCGAGGGTGACGGGCGTGACGCAGGCGTCGAGGGCGGAGACGAGCGGCTGGTAGTCGACATCGAGACCGTGGAGGATGTACGAGATTAACTCGTCGTCCTGGATAGGTTTTCCGGCGGCGGCGAGTTCATCGGCGAGGCCGCGCAGGGAGGCGAAGTAGGAGGCGACCGATTGCTTGCCCTTCTGCGCGTTGATGAGCGCAATCCTGATGTTGTTGACGCGGCTGAGGGACTGGGACGAGAACATGCCCGCCAAGGCCACCCAGAGTTCGCGCGCCGTGGTGATCGCAGTGACCGCGACCAGCACCTCCTTGGAGAGGGTACTCAGCAGATAGCCAAGCACCTGTTGATCCTCTCGGACCCAAAGTGGGTGGAGAGGGTTGGGCTCAGAAGACTCCTTGCCATCCTTGTCCTTGGTGACGTGGAGTCTGGCCGGCTCCGGCGCGGTGCCGTCGACGTAGCCGAAGACACCGGCGCCCCGCAGGTGGGGTGTCACCTGCGTGCGCCATAGCACGTAGTTCGTGCGGTTGAGCTTCTCGGTGACCTGGCCATTGAGGCTAGGTTGAGCGGCGCCGGAGGATGAAGACATGTCTATGCACTAGATGCAATCGGGAGGCTAGATTGGAAGAGGAAGGCTCTGATACCATGTGCGATGGCGGAAACGTCTTGCCCTATCCTGGGCGACGTGCTACGTGTTATATAGCAGGGGCGCAATAACCCTGAGGCGCATACATGAGTTGGTTGAGAAGATAAGAGAGAATCAGGATACAACTCGAGGAGAAAGAAAGCAAGAGATAGACTTGGTTACAACCGAATAGATATCATATCCTAGCTAAACTACCTCCTGAACTATCTCTGAAGATCCTCCTCTGTCACGTGTAATGCGCCATGTATGTTTAACATCATGTACTAAGAATTAACCTCCATTTGCAGATCATAAAGTATGATCCACGTGCTGATCTTTATGTTCATGGATTGCAGAAACTAGGCAAACCACATTTGGAGTATGTATGAAGTATTTTTCTACTCCTGGTCTTTCTTTGCTTACTTGTTGATCCTCGTAGCAGTGATAATAACATCAGATCCGAGTTAATTCTGTCTGTTTAGTTATAAAGAGAACTCCAAAAATATTTTTCAGCAACTTTAATTCTGAACGTTGTCCCTTACTTACTTGTTGTTTTGGTAATTTGATCTAAAGTTGGAAGCTAGCAAAATTATACATGTTCTCTAGCATGCAAACCAAAATGATAGGAAAGTTCAACATGTGCTCTTGTTCCTCCTAGCACTAGCAGGACATGAATTGTACATGGAGAGATTGCAAGGGCAAAACAAGGAACATGTGTGCTTTCAATCATTCTGAAGATGGCAAGGGACAAAACATGCAAGATATGTACTTTCAAACATTGTGAAGATGGCGAGGACTGAACAAGAATGATCTGCGTTTTCAATCATTCTGAAATTGTTGAAATCCTGTTCAATAAACTTCCATTCATTTAATGCGTAAAATCATTCTGAAACGTGTTGTTTAATGTTGCACTCTCCGAAGTTGGGAATTAATGATGAACGCAACTCGTTTTGTTTTATCCTGAAAAATTTGTTTAAAATCAATTATTCTGAAGATGGCAAGGACCAAACGTGGAAGATCTGTACTTTCAAACATTGTGAAGATGACAAGGACTGAACAAGAATGATGTGTTTTTTCCATCATTCTGAAACTGATAAAAGTCTGTTCAACAAACTTCCATTCATTTAGTACTTGGAATCATTCGGGAACCTGTTGTTTGATGTTGGCGCTCTTCCAAGCTGTTAACTAATGATCAATGCTAGTGTTTTGTAGTTCTGTGTACATGTACTGTTAACCTAACTACTGTCTCATGGTCTGTGCTTACTGTCAAGTGTTAACCTGTGCCCCATGGTCTTTGCTGACTGAAAAATCCTGCAGTTCCTGCGTACTGTTCAAGCTGATCAATGCTTAGAGTGTACACCTTTGCTGATCCAAAGCAACAAAAGCAGCGAGAACAACATGTAAGCTCAAGTATGTACACTTCATACTTGCATGCAGGCTCCTGCGGGCCGCCACATTATCCCGCAAGTATTGTACAGAAGATGGACATGAATGGTGCAGCTACCATACGGCAAGTATTGCTGATTGAAATTTATATCTCCTTCCCTTGCACTACTTTTTGATTACTGATCGATCACTACAAAGACGGACCAAAATGGAAGAGTGAGTACACAGGTAATGGCCTTAATCAGTCTCATAAATCTGGGCCTGCGAGTGATCCACCACTTGCGTTAGCTTAAACCTGCTGTAGGTGAGAGCAAACGGCGCACGTTACCTGCGTGCTGGAGTAGGAATGTGTTTTGTGCTGGAGCAAGTGCAGAGTAGGGTTGCAGTTTTCTTGCAACTGTTGCCAAGCTGAGCTATGTGAGCTGACCAAATTCAGTGGGATTTGTGTGTCTCCTCTGCTTTGCTACTCTGTTTCCTCTGCTCTACTCTGCTCTTGCTAACCGCTTTACTACTCTGTTTCCTCTACTCTGCCTGCTCTTGCTAATTTCTTTCAGTTCAGGTCGTAGGGCTATCCTGTTTTCTCTGTGCGCGCAGCGCGTCCACAAACAGACCGAGCGAGGCGGTGTGTCGGATGCTCGCAACTACTTCCTCCGTTTCTAAATATTTGTCTTTCTAAAGATTTTAACAAGTGACTACATACGAATGTATATAGACATATTTTAGAGTGTAGATTCACCCATTTTGCTTCGTATGTAGTCACTTGTTGAAATCTCTAAAAAGACAAATATTTAGGAACCGAGGGAGTACTCAGCATGCAACGTACAACTGTTGTGCCGTCGACCATCCAAAGAAGGCACGCGTTATAGTCGTTTGTTGTATATTCGAATGACATTGATTCACATAATATTTCTGAGATTGGGATAATTCAAAATTACTGAAGAGGACCTGCTGGTATCCATTCCTATACCGAAGAAAAGAAGAGCACATACAGTACTAGGGTACATAGTACATATAAATCCTATAGGTGCCTCGTCTGTAATAAAGTTTATTCGTTGCAAAACATACTCATTTTATCTTGTCTTTTGGTTTTTTGCTTCTTATTATTTTTTCTTCTTTTATTTTTTTTATTTTTATGTACTTATTTAATTTTTGGCCTTTTACGTTACCAGTTTCTGTTTCTTTTCTCCTGGTTAATATTTTCCCATCGTGTCTTTGGAAAAATATCACAATGTATTTCTAATATATTCATGGTGTATTTAAAAAATGTTCATCATCCATGAGCGACGCACACAGGGGCAACTGGACTAAGTCAGCCTGTTGGCGAGACTGTTACTGTAGGCTGTAGCTGTGATTCAAATAAAAATGGGAGGACATGTAAAAAAGAAGTAAAAAACACTTTCTAAAAACATGAAAATATTTAAATTTTGCACATATTTGTAAAATGCGAACACATTTTGAAATTTGCAAACATTTTCTCAAAAGGTATGAACAATTTTTGAAGTACAAACAATTTTTGGATTTTTAAAATAATTATTGAAATTCTGAGGAGGTTGCTACGCAAGGCGGGCGGACGTCGCGCCGACCGGGCAGCCGGTGGCCGCGACGCGTGCACACGGCAGTGGCGGAGCTTCAAACAAATGGTTGGGCGGGCCAAGGAGCACAAATTTTTATTCTGAACCATATATGTGTATGTGTCCAGTACCGGCTGCTGCTTCCGAGCACCTCCGCTCAGCTGTGTGTTTTCTTTTCGAGGAACACAGTCGACTGTGCGAGGCTAATTTCGTGATGCCTGCTGTTTCTCTGTATGGCTGTGCACCCCCATGGGCAGGGGCTTCATATAAAAATATTTTTACTCCATACCTGTCAGTGCCACACGGGAAGCAATCGGTCGAGAAGCCGGCCGGGAAGCGCCAGGCAGGTGCACAGCCGGGAAGCGGCCGCCAGGGTGCAAAGAAACCATGCCATGCCGCCCCGACACCGACCCCGAGACAGACGATCCGAGCGCCGGGTGAGTGCCGTCTTGACTTGTATTGGGTCTTCCTTTGAGCTTTTCTTTCTTCTCTCGACCACTTAGGTGGCGTTTGGCTCATAGGTTATCCCTCAGTTAGGAGCGAATTGCATAAAACCACCACATTAAAGCGTAGGTTTGCAGAAAACATTTTTTTATGAATTTGGGACACAAAACACTGATTCTTGGTTTAATCTTTTGCAGAAAACACTGATAGGTTGCTCTAGGCATTTTAACCATGATTATGACATGTGGGGCCCCATTTGATGACATGGCATAACAGTTGGCAATAAACGACGTTATATGAGGGATTTTCTAGATTTACAAAACAGTCCTGTAATTTTACAAGGACAACCTTCAGGCAAAAAACAAAAAGCAATCTTCTCCATCTATGGATTTTGGGCTGCTGAAGGGAGTAGAGCGCACCGGCACACGCGTGTGGCTGCTACAAGCTCACCTCGTCGGAGCTCTTGGGAGGCTGCGAGCTCGCTCAACTCGCCGCTGCTTCGCGCCACCGCCCGCCACTGCTGCTCGCGGCCGCGCAGCCGCCCGCCGCTGTTGCGCACCGCCACCAGCCGCCGCCGCTGTACGTCGCCGCCGATGCTCGCACTGCCTGCAGCTGCACCGCTGCTGCGCGTCCCCGTCGCTTCTGCTCGCGACCGTGCCGTTGCTGTGCGTCGCCGCTGCTGCTCGCACTACTCGCGGCCGCACCGCTGCTGCGCGTCACCGCCGCTGGTCGCGGTCGCGCCGCCGCCGCTGCTTGACCAGTGACGAACACCGCGGCCTGGCAGTGCAGTTTGGCGGCGGTGGCCTCCGATCCCAATCCCGATCCCGATTGGATGGGTGTTGTGAGATTTATTTTTCAGAGAGAGGGGTTCTTTGCGAAAAATACCAGCCTACATTGTCTGTTGCGAACCGTTACGCCACCTCAGCAAATGCGGGCCCCACATGTCATAATCGTGGTTAAAATGCCTAAAGCAGCCGATCAGTGTTTTTTTGCAAAGGATTAGATCAAAAAGCAGTGTTTTTTGTCCCAAATTCGTAAAAAAATGTTTTCTGCAAACCTATGCTTCAATGTGGTGGTTTTCTGCAATTCACTCGGTTAGACAGGATAACCAATTTTCTGAAGGATGCCACTCGTTTGGTTTACAGGATGAAAGGATAGGATAGGGATAGCCGAGATGCTGAGAATATTCCTCAAAAAAATGGTTGGCAAGAGCCGGCAAACACATGGCGGATGAGGGCAGCCAGCCACGCTTGCGTCGCAAGCGAATGTTTTCTTTCGAGTCAGCTCTCCCGAACGAAAAATCATCTCAGTTTATCCATCTCTCCGTGCTCTTTTTCTCATGCTGGGCGGCGGCGCCGGCGTCGGCAGCGGCGAACCGGATCCAGCCTGAGCCTCGCGTTCCTCGACGACGGCCGCCACACAATCAAGCTCTGCGTGCCTCTGCTGGGTTAGGCTGCGGCTGGCTTGGTGCCTCAATCTTGAGACCTCTACTCTCTGATTTATCCCTCTACGAACTGCAGCCCGATTGTTATTATGTGTATGTATACTAATTTATGCGTCAGGACGTGTGGCTAATTGTGCGTATGCGCGATGCAAAAATAAAATAAAATAATTGTGCGTATGCGCTTGTGTATATGTATCTTGAAGTTTTTTTTTACTACTACCGTGAATAAATACTACGTACACACAAGAAAAAGAGGCTATCTGGAAGTGTAGTTTTATTTTTCAAACTTGGCAGGTCAAAGTTAAACACACAAATAATTATCCCTAGCCACCTCTCCTCACCCTTTCAACCAGACAACAAAACATGGATATTCAACCAACAATCCCGCGCAACCAAACAACGAAAATTGGTTATCCCTAGTTGAGGATATCCTTAGCCAACCCAGCCTCGGATATCCTTATGCGCCGGCAGGGCCCCTCTCAAACTCCTGGCAGTAGGCACGCCGACCCCGTCCGAGGACGGCGCGGCAGAGCGTGAACGGGTTGACGCCGCGGCGAGGGCGCGGGAGGCCGAACGGGCCGCCGCCATCGTGATAACCCACAAGTATAGAGGATCAATTGTATTGTATTCCGCATAAGTCTGCTCTATTTCTAGTCTAAAGTTCCTCTGTACAATTTCACTAACCTATGAAGTTACTCCAGTCAAAACTGCAGAATATGTGTTTGGAGTTTTGGACGCAAAATAGTTCATTTCCGGAAGGATAATGGAAGGTTCATGCAGGCTGGTAACCCATCTGCCAAATCTCCTGTTAACCTTGTGAATTTGTGGCTTTGTTCTGCCTGAGATGGTCTAGAAACACATATATGTGTTGGAAACTTTATTTTCTTTTCAGTTGTATATGGAAATATGGGAAGTTTGATTGCTGATTAGTTTTTGGCATACATATTGGGATGGTCAACCTGTAGGCTAGGCTCGTATGCTTTTCTAACTGCCTAGGAAGCAGACTCTTGTATAGTTTGGCTAACTATAATGATCCTGAAGAGCCTGGGGGATCATGTCTCTGTCTGATTACAGATAGAATATTGCCTATATCATTCCTTATATATACCCATATCTGATTTCTGCTCTCGTTGCCAAGACCATATAATATGTGATTGAGGAGAAGCTCTTAGACAAACAATTCGGTCCAGCTGGAGACACATCTCAAGTTTGAAACCTGGATGTGGGCGGGTATTGCCATACCGCGATCGACACAAAACAAGCTGGCACATCTTTGCTACTCTCAGATTTCAGAAAGAAGCAAGAATGCTACTCTCACGGTTGTGGATGTGGACTGTCTGTCTGTCTGTCTGTCTGTGAACTGTCTGTCTGTCTCCAGTCTGTCTGCAAGTTCAGTCATGTACATACTCATGTGCCGAGAGTGACATCAAGGGTTCAAAAGTTGCCAGGTAATGAAGAATAAATGGCGTACATATTCACTTTTTTTTATGAAACACCGACAACAGAAATTAGTAGTACACATACAAGGGAACACAAACAGAGCAGCTCGGCTCAGCTGCACTGCAACTTGAGCTCATCTCAGCTCAATTTTAATGGAAGTGAGAGGATTGTTCACATAACTGCTAGAGATTGTTTGCAATGTTATACAACTCATGTTTCGAAGGCATTAAAACAGGCCGACCAGAGACTAGGGATGAAAAATGGAGTGAAAACTTTCCGCTTTTCTGGAGGAAAAATGGAAACGGAGAGGAAATATGAAAAAGGAAATGAAAATTTGCAAAACGGAAATGGAAATGAAATTTTTTATGTAGAAACAGAAACAAATACAGAACGGTGTTTTCTTGTGGAACAGATGTGGAAATGGAACTTTCTGTTTCCATGAATATGGAATTTCTGTTTTTACTATAGGGTTATGGATACTTTGTAGCCCTACCACCAACAACACACAATGAGCAGAATTGATCATTTGACCCCAACTTCTACTACCATATACATACTCAACTAAACCATGTACGCAATTGTCCACTACTACTACTACTACTAGTAGTACAATAATACTACTACTACTAGTACAATACTACTACTACTACTACTACTACAATACTACTTTAAGTTGCTAACATAATTATATTATTTTGTTTTTTTAAAAGGGGGACTCCCCGGCCTCTGCATCAGTCGATGCATACGGCCACATTAATATAAATAAAAGAGGTTCAACAAGGTCTTAATGTCTTGAATCAAAACAAAAAGAAAAATGGCAAGCTCACACAGAGCCACAACGCCAAGAACAAAAAGGCCCCAAAGCCACAACCGGCTGGCATATCAAAAGATAGGTAAACTAATCGCCTATCCTATTACATGACCGCCATCCAAACCGGTTGAAGATATCCCGCGCTACCATTTCCCACCGGACAGATCCAGTAACCAAACGCTCCCTGGCCTCCGTCTGAGTGAGTAAGGACCACGTACGAATCAACGCAGTAGCCCGGAATAAAACCTGCAAAAAATGAATAGTTGTTGTTCTATTAAAAGCTAAATCATTTCTGCAGTTCCAAATTGCCCATAACAACGCGCATACTCCTACACGAATGTGTCTGGCTGTTTCGGACTCTATCCCAACAAGCCACGTTCCAAATAACATACTGACCGAATTCGGAGGAGTAATGTTAAAGGCAATTTGCACAGTGCGCCACAAAACTCTTGCCACCGGGCAATCAAAAAAGAGGTGCTTGATAGTCTCATCCCGATCACAAAAACTACACCTAGTAGATCCTGTCCAGTTGCGCTTCACCAGATTGTCCTTTGTTAAAATTACTTGTTTATGCACAAACCACATAAACACTTTAATCTTCAAAGGGACTTTGACTTTCCAAACATGTTTGGAACTAGGAATAATAGTAGAGTTAATGACATCGATATACATCGACTTAACTGTGAACTCTCCAGACCTAGTAAGCTTCCAACACAACTGATCGGACTGATGAGCTAGCTGAACCTCCATCAATCTACTCACCAAATGAAGCCATGCTTCCCACCGGTCACCAACAAGCATCCTCCGAAACTGAATATTCAGGGGAATGGACTGCATAATCGTTGCAACAAGAGAATCACGACGCTGAACAATACGATACAGGGATGGATACTGGAGCGCCAACGGCGTTTCACCAAGCCACGTATCCTCCCAGAAGCGAGTAGTGTTGCCATTACCGACAATGAACTTTGTTCTATTAAAGAAGGCAGCTTTGACTCTCATAAGCCCCTTCCAAAACGGCGAGTCAGTTGGTCTCACTGTCACCTGGGACAAAGTCTTGGACTGCAGATACTTACTACGGAGAATCTGCGCCCACGTTGCCTCAGTCTCAACTGACAACTTGTAGAGCCACTTACTGAGAAGACATCTGTCCTTGACTTCAAGATTCTCAATACCAAGGCCCCCCTGATCCTTTGGTCGACAGATGATATCCCATTTGGCTAGTCGGTATTTTCTCTTAAGCTCGTCACTCTGCCAGAAGAATCGGGATCGATAGAAGTCCAGCCTTTTCCTAACCCCAACTGGAACTTCAAAGAAGGATAAGAGAAACATAGGCATACTCATGAGCACCGAATTAATAAGAATCAATCAGCCTCCATATGACATGAGCTTTCCTTTCCAGCAACTCAGTTTCTTCTTAAACCGATCCTCAATGCACTTCCACTCACTGTTTGTTAGCTTACGATGGTGAATGGGTATACCAAGATACGTAAAAGGTAAGGCCCCCAACTCACATCCAAACAATTGCCTATAAGCCTCTTGTTCATTCTTGGCTCTACCAAAGCAGAACAACTCGCTTTTATGAAAGTTAATCTTCAATCCCGTCAATTGTTCAAATAAGCATAACACCAACTTCATATTTCTCTCTTTTGCCAAGTCGTGCTCCATAAAGATGATTGTATCATCAGCGTACTGCAGGATGGACACACCACCATCAACTAGATGAGGCACCAAGCCACCCACCCGACGGGCCTCCTTTGCCCTACCTGTCAAGATCGCCAACATATCAACCACAATGTTGAACAAGATAGGAGACATGGGATCTCCTTGTCTCAGGCCCTTGTGTGTCTGGAAATAATGACCTATATCGTCATTCACTTTAATTCCAACACTCCCTTTTTGCATGAAAGATTCAACCTGGCGTCGCCAAGCTTCATCAAAACCTTTCATGCGTAAGGCCTGTTGAAGGAACGGCCATTTGACTTTGTCGTACGCCTTCTCGAAATCCACTTTGAAAATAACTCCATCAAGTTTTTTCGTGTGGATCTCATGGAGCGTTTCATGAAGGACCACAACCCCTTCAAGGATGTTCCTGTCCGGCATGCAAGCAGTTTGAGTAGGCTGCACCATAGCATGCGCAATCTGTGTGAGCCTAATCGTCCCGACCTTGGTAAAATTTTTGAAACTAACATTGAGCAGACAGATGGGCCTGAATTGCTCGATTCTCACTGCATCTGTTTTCTTAGGAAGCAGGGTTATGGTGCCAAAATTTAGCTGAAATAGCTGAAGCTGTCCCGAGAACAAATCATGGAACATCGGCAACAGGTCCCCTTTAATAATATGCCAGCACTTCTTATAAAACTCAGCCGGGAATCCATCCGGGCCGGGAGCCTTATTATTTTTCATCTACGAAATGGCCTCGAACACCTCCTTTTCAGTAAAAGGAGCGGCTAAAATATCATTCTCGACAGCAGTAAGTTGAGGCACATCCTCAACCCTAGACTCATCCAAGGACACACAGTTATCCTCTTGGGGTCCAAACAACTGCTTGTAATACTCAGTAATGTATAATTTTAGGTTCTCCCGACCGATAATCGTTCCTTCATCTTGTTCAGGCTGAAAGATCCTCTTCTTCCTGTGTTTGCCATTTGCGACCATGTGGAAGAATTGAGTGTTCGCGTCTCCCTGGACAACTCTTTGGACCTTGGCCCGCAGAGCCCACTTTAATTCTTCTTCACGAAGAAGTTCTTTCAGCCTCATCTCTGCGTCAAGCTTGGCATGAAGCTCTACGGCTGGCAGAACCGTGGTTTCTGCTTTTACATCTAAGGACTGAATAAGGGTAAGGAGCCGTTCCTTTTCAACCTTATAAATCCCGCTAAGACGCTTATCCCACCCACGTAGGAAACTTCTCAAGTGCCTAATCTTATTCTGCCAGCGCTCAAGCGCAGTCCTACCTCCTGCATCCTTAGCCCACTCTCTGGCTACGAGATCAAGGAAGCCTTCTCTTTCAAACCAAGCAAGCTCGAACGAGAAAACATTTTTGTTACCCAGGTGGGAGGCCTCACCAGAGTCAAGAAATAAAGGCGTGTGGTCAGAAATACCGCGAGAAAGTGCCTGCACTGTTACAAAGGGAAACTTCTGTTCCCATTCGACACTTGCCAAGACACGATCCAACTTTTCAAAGGTTGGGTTTGGCATCGCGTTAGCCCATGTAAACTTCCTACCCGAAAGCTCAATCTCTCTAAGATCCAAGCTCTCAATGATAGTGTTAAACATGAACGACCATCTCCCATCAAAGTTATCATTATTCTTCTCATCACGCCTCCTAATGAT
Source organism: Triticum aestivum (assembly GCF_018294505.1). Lineage (NCBI taxonomy): Eukaryota > Viridiplantae > Streptophyta > Magnoliopsida > Poales > Poaceae > Triticum > Triticum aestivum. The sequence goes on along the minus strand of NC_057808.1, from coordinate 559,916,099 downwards.
GTTAACCCCCCCCCCCCACCAGGATAGGAAACTTCTCAGAGCCGCAAATCCTAACTAGATCCGCCAAGAAATCCAGTTTGAATTCTGGCTGAGCAGCACCATAAACCGCCACCAGAGCCCAATCAAACCCATCTGCCTTCGACCGCACCCTAAACTTAACAGCAAAGTCTCCCATGACCACACTTCGGACTTCAAGGGACTCGCATCTAACACCGAGTAAGATCCCACCCGATCTTCCTCGCGGTGGCAAACAGTGCCAGTCGAAGTCAATACCACCCGACAAAGTGTTGAGAAACTGTGGCGAGAAGTTAGCTCTACCAGTTTCCGACAAAGCAATAAAATCCAACCTATGCTCGATAGACGCTTCAGCAAGAAACCTTCTTTTAGCCAAGTCTTTAAGACCTCTGCTATTCCAAAAGATTCCTTTCATATCTCATCATGGAATTTTATAGCCGTGCGGATCCTAGCACTCCTACGCACTGCGGACATCGGGTAAATCTTCCGCTTCCATTTGCGTCTAGGACTGGTCTTACTCTCCAGCCGGTCCTCACAACCAGGCGCAGGCGGTCTTACAACAGCATTCTCCAAACTCACATCCTCCTCCTCAGGCACAGAGAGGGGATTAGCAAGATCCGCACAAAAATTATCCAGAACCCGGACCCCCAAAGCATCAATATCGGAATCATTCATGGGTTTAACCGCTGCTAAGTTACGGATCATTTCTAAAGCCCTCTCAGCCTCTAAATCCAGTATATCATTAACGGAATTTGAAATTTCACCCTCATTACTACCTAGTGAAATTCCTAATTGATTTGCATTATCAACAATCTCATCGTTCGAAAAATGCAAGATGGAATTAGAGATATTAACCGACATACCAGTAGTGGCGCACAGCTGCTGAATATCATCCACCTTCGGATGGTCCTGAAGACGGCAGCTCAACCGTCGCCCCTCAGAAACCGGGTCCGGAATCCCGCCAAACGCTATCACCTCCTCCCGAGTGATGATGCCCGGGGAGGGGCCTCCTGCCTCCCCCCGAACACTCAGCCGGTCTCCACGGCAAGGAGACAGCACCGAGCCGGTTGATGGGGCAACCCAGGCCGCCTGCCCGAGCTCCCCACCCACCCTGGACGCCGAAGGAGAAGAGGGCCCCGAGGCCACCTTCCTAGAGCCCCCTCCAGGGACCGGAACTACCGCCTGCAGCTCCGTCCTAGCGAGAGGAGAAGAGGGTGCCGAGGCCACCTGCCCCGGACCCCCTCCCGAAGATAGAGCCTCCATCACCGAAGCCTCATCCGGCGCAATAGGTGAAGAGGGCGCCGGGGTCACCTGCCCCGAGCCCCCTTCAAAACTCGAAACCACCACCTGCAGCTCCGTCTTCGCGACAGAAGAAGAGGGAGTCGAGAACACCAGCCCCGGATCCCCTCCCGAGGTAAAAACCTCGACGGCCGGACCCTCAGTCTGAGAAGGAACAATAACATGGGAGGGCGCCTCCTCCTCCTCTCCCCTGACCGGGGACGGCGAAGTCCCAAGGACCGGACATGACGCATCCTCAAACTCCAAAGCGGGTAACGTGAGCTCAAAAGCCTCGACAGACTCCACTCTCTCACTCCACAGTCTCGGAGGTGCAGAAGCAGGCTCGATAGACCCAAACCTCAGAGTGGTCATGGGCACCGAGGGGGATGGAACTGTCCCACCCCCGGTCGTCTGAGAAACAGCCCCCTGTCCCGTAGACAACTCACGTCCAGGATCAGCAACTGGGTTCTCCTTAGCTCCCGCGCCGTCATCACCCTCGTGCATATCAACATCAGTCTCAGCAACTGCCTCGGCGAATAGGCTCTTATCCTCGAACTCAATCCCAAGGCTGTATATCTGACCTCGATATGACCACTTGACCACATCAGGTACGAACTCGATGTCCAAAATACTAACCAGCAGACGAGCCACCCCATGAGCTCTAGTAAGGCCATATCCACTCGCTCAGGTTTTCCCACCATGATGCCCAAACTAGCAACGAACCTAGCATCCTACATAGGCTTCGAGGGAGCCCCAGAAAAGTGCAGCCAGGCCTAGGTAAGAGGCTTACCCTGAGGTTCCACCAACTTCCACTCATGGAACTCGAGGATGCCATCTGTACCGGGCACTTTGCATATCCCAAAACTCAGCAACCTCTGCAAATCCTCCACCGACGGGAACTCAACCCTAAACAAGTTTGCCTCAAGACCGACAAGCTCCCAATGGCAGTCCCCTGGAGCTAGCTCCCGTAGCCGCTGCACAATCTGGGACTCAGAGACATCTCCTCTGGTCACTTTGACAATCCCAGTGGTCATACTCTGTGCCTCATCAGGAGCCTCCCTCTCATTCGGGGACTCAAAGAACGTTAGTTCCGCACAGTACACTCCATACATCATAAGAGACGGTGCCTGATCCCTCAAAAGCGGACATTCCCCCAACTCATGGGCAGGTTTGCCACAAGTATCGCATAAAACCGCCAAACACTCAGCTATAAAATGGCCCTTCTCGCCGCAGCGATAGCATAACATTTTTTCCTTTTTGCGCGCCCACTTGGACGCCCTGTCCAAATCAGCCTTGTCTGACGCCTCCACAGACACATACCCCAAGCCAACAGTCCCAGGAACCTCGACCTCAGCGAGTGCCGTCACCACCTCCATAGCCTGGCCAGACAACCCAGACTCCTCGGCAGCCCCGCCAGCGGCCGTCTGCGCAACCACAACGGTCGGATGATGCTGTCGTGGCCGATACCGGCCACCTCGACCTCCTCGGCCACCATGATGACCGCGGAAACCACCACGGTGAAGATTTTCCGGGCCTAACGCCCCCTCAACAAAACCTCCCGTAGGACCCAAGAAAGGCCTCTCAGCCAAACCATCGCTCTGCCAGGCATACCCCCGACCGCCACCCGTGGACGAGGAACCCCGGTAGTGCCCCTCTCCATAGGCATCATAACCGTCATCGCCCCACTGACCATGAGGTGCAGCCTTATGGATTCCAGCAGCCGACGTTTGCGTCGGCGGTGCCTCCGTCAGCATCGGCGCAGCCCGATGTTGCGACTGCCGTTTGTAGCCATGGTAACATAATCATACTACTTTAAGTTGCTAACACAATGATCGTGAAGCTTGAAGGCCCCTCCCTTCTCTTTGTAATGGAAACTAAAATCAAAGCAAAAAGAGTTGAGGATCTGAAGTTTACGCTTGGTTTTGCAGGCAGTTTTGCAGTTGACAGTGTTGGCCTTAGTGGCGGCATAGGTCTTTTCTGGTCCAGAGATGTGACCGTTGATTTGAATAATTTTAGTAAGAATCATATTGATGTACTGGTTCATAGCAATAATTAGAACGCTTATGTTTGGCGTTTCACGGGTTTTTACGGAGCACCGCGAGCGGAGGAGAGACACCACAATTGGCGGTTCTTGCGTACTTTACATAATATTCCCCATAGTGCCTGGTTGCGTATGGGAGATTTTAATGAAATGTTGTTTCCGTGTGAGCACTTCAGTAGAGCGGCTCGATCTGAAACTCACATGAGATCATTCAGGGAAGTTGTGGATGAGATATCTTTCCAAGATCTAGACTGGTCTGGCACGACCTATACATGGGACAATCATCAATTGGGAGAAGCAAATGCCAAGGCACGGCTAGATCGAGCTTTTGCGAATGAGGAATTTCGGCAGTATTTTCATCATATACGGGTTCGACATCTTCCTTCAGTTGAGTCTGATCACTGTTTTGTGTTAGCAGAAATTAAAGAGGTACTGCCGGATCATCCTAGGGCGAAGAAACAATTCCGTTATGAAAACGTATGGCAAACTCATACTGATTACGACCGTCTAGTGGAGCACACATGGCGGGGCATAACACGCACTCCGGGCCTCCAAGGTATTGCATCGGCGCTTGGTACTTTGCAGACAACCCTACAACCGTGGAGTTTGAAGGAGTTTGGATGTTTGGCACGTACTGTCAGACAACTCCAACAACGTCTGAACCGTGTTCGGTGTCAGGCTATAGGTACTGGGCCTTCGGATGAGGAAAAAAATATTGTTAAAAAACTGAAAGAGGCCCTGCATCAAGAGGAGATTTGGACTCGGCAGCGGTCGAGAGTTCCGTGGCTCTGAGAGGGCGATCGTAACACATCATATTTCCAAGCGCAAGCAGCTCAGCACCAACGTATGAATAAGATCTCAGATCTTCGCCGAGCGGATGACACGATATGCGCTAGTGGAGAGGAGGACAAGGTGGAGGTGCAGAACTTCTATCAGCAACTTTACGAATCACAGGGATTTGCGGATCCCCAGCTGTTGTTATCACATGTGCCAGTTAAAGTGACACAAGCGATGAACATAGAACTATCCAAACCCTATACCCCGGAGGAAGTCAAAGTGGCGCTGTTTCAAATGGCTCCTTCGAAGGCACCCGGTGTTGATGGTTTTACTGCAGGTTTTTATCAGCGTCATTGGGATTTACTTGGTAATGACGTAACCGAGGCAGTACTTGATTTTCTCAATGGAGGGGAGCTGCCAGCGGGACTGAATGACACCTCTATCACCCTCATCCCCAAGGTCAGACACCCCCAAACAATTTCTCAATACCGTCCTATTGCATTGTGCCCAGTTTTGTATAAGATTGCTGCTAAGGCAATCACCAATCGTTTGAGATGTTTTATGGATGAGGTTATAAGTGAAGAGCTAAGTGCTTTCGTTCCCGGCCGCCTCATTGCGGACAATGTGTTAGTTGCGTATGAAAGTGTACATACGATGAGGCGGAGGAAGAAGGGCAAGAACTATTCATGTGCGGTCAAGCTCGATATGATGAAAGCGTATGATCGCGTTGAGTGGCATTATCTCGAAGCTATACTGGTTCGACTTGGATTCTGTATGAGCTTTGTTAGATTGATAATGAAGTGCGTCTCCTCGGTGCACTTCTCGGTGCGGGTTAACGGTGAGCTTTTACCATACTTCACACCATCGAGAGGTTTCCGGCAAGGTGATCCAGTTTCACCATACCTTTTTCTGCTATGTGCGGAAGGCTTTTCCTCTCTGTTGAAATATTACAGTGGTGTAACCATAGATAGGGGTTTGAGGGTGAGTTATAAATCACCATGGGTCACACATTTATTATTTGCTGATGATAGTTTGATTTTCATCAATGCAAGTAATCCAAGTGCTCTCAGACTAAATGAGATTCTCTGGATTTATGGAGAGGCTTAGGGACAAAGTGTTAATCGTGACAAAAGCTCAATATATTTTAGTACTAACACTCCTGATTCATTGAGGCAGGTTCTGCAAACAACTTTAAATATCCATGTGCAAGCATTCAGTGAGAAATACATGGGGCTCCCTACTGCTGTGGGTCGGATTACCAGCGGCACATTTGATCATATCAGCGAAAGAGCTCGTGGGAAAATACAAGGCTGGTCGGAAAAATTATTGGCGTGTGCAGGTCGAGAGACTCTTCTCAAATCTGTCGTTCAATCAATTCCTACTTATCCAATGAGTACATTCCTTTTGACCAGGAAAGTTTGTAAGAGTCTTACTTCACCAATGGCCAAGTATTTTTGGAGTAGTTCTCTTGACAAGAAAGCAATGCATTGGGTGTCCTGGAAGGAGCTAGCTACACCCAAGTGCAAGGGCGGGATGGGGGTCAGAGATCCGCATTTTTTTAACCTTGCTATGCTGGGCAAACACGGATGGCGTTTCCTCATCAACCCGAACTCCCTCTGTGCAAGAGTTCTAAAGGGTCGTTACTTTCCCGACACTGATTTCATGAATGCTACTATACCCAAGTCAGCGTCTGCCACTTGGAGGGCGATCATGGCGGGGAGAGAAGCCCTTCGATCTGGATTGATCTTTCGAGTGGGCGATGGCTCCTCCATATCAGTCTGGAACGATAAGTGGATCCCAGGTACTATATCTATGTCTCCTATATTTCGACCGCAGCATGCGACTATTGAGCGTGTGTCTGAGCTTATTGATCCTTCTAATTGGTCGTGGAGACAAGATCTTGTTCGGTACAATTTCATTGCGCCTGATGCTGAAGCAATATTGAACATCCCTATTCGGCAAGGAGGTGGAGATGATTTTCTTGCATGGGCATTTGAAAGATTGGGGAACTACACTGTGAAGTCGGCGTACCGTGCTCTCGTGACTCAGAAAGAGTGTGTTTCTCTAGAGGAAGGGACGGTTACCGGGACCTCAGAGGATAATACACAGATGTGGAAATCCCTATGGAAATTGAATGTCATTCCGAAGGTGAGAGTGTTCTGGTGGAGGGTTCTTCGTGGAATTCTCCCGGATGAAGCAACTCTTAACTATCGACATATTGCAGAGATTCGTCGATGCAAAGTTTGTTTGGCTATGGATGAAAATTTGGAGCATGCACTTATACACTGTTCACATGCAAAATGCTTCTGGGAGGAAGCGGCTGCATGGTTTGGCCTTAGATTGCCTCGGCTTCATCCAGACTCATGGGCGCGGGATATCACATGCGATCCTAGGTTCACAGATGATGACCGCGCCAAGATCACTACCATAATGTGGTCTATATGGCATTCCCGGAACCGGATCAAACATGGAGACGAGGGAAGGAATCCTACGGCTATGATCAGGGCCACTAAGGAGGTGATTGCCCTTCTTCACTTACCACGGAAAGATGCGATGATCTTGCCTGGTTTTGGCTGGAGACCACCTGATGAAGGTGTTGTCAAGATCACCACAGATGGAGCGTTAAATTTTGCTGATGGCAGTGGCGGTGCGGGAGGGGTGGCTCGATCCTCTTCGGCGTTCCTGGGAGCATGGTGCAAGCCATACTTGGGTATTTCACATCCCTTGGTTATGGAGGTTTTGTCACTGCGAGACGGAGTTCGGTTCGCTTCTCTTCGAGGTTTTTCGCATGTGATTATGGAAACTGATTGCTTGGAGATGGTGACGCTCTGGACCACTCGCCACAATTCGCGTTCAATTGTGGCTCCTTTATTAGTAGAGATAGGAGAGCTATGTAATAATTTTATTTTGTTCGATATTCAGCATGTAAACAGGTCAGCTAATGTTCCGGCGCATCTTTGTGCAAAGCGTGCTTGCACTCTGAACGTGACCGATAGCTGGCTTGAGGAGACTCCTAGCTTCTTGGTGACCAGCCTTTTGGCTGATTGTCCTAAGAATGCTTTCATATGAATAAAGCTCTCTGATTTCCCCGCAAAAAAATAAAAATAAAATAACATAATCATATTATTTTGTAGCCATGGTAACATTTCACTAAATATGTTTGTTTTTGTGTTTATTTCTCTATGACTCAAGGCACTTAAAGTTCCGGGCAATGCCGACTTCTGTTTCCATGTCCGCTCAGTATTCGCTCCGTGTCTGTTTCCGGTAGTATCTGTTTCCGTATTTCTTTCCGGGGTTTCTGTATTCGTTTCTGCTTCTGTAAAAAAATATAAAAGCAAATGTGGTAGCACCCAGTTCCATCCGTTTCCGCTCCGTTTTCATCCCTACCAGAGACCACTGATACTCTGGAACTCAGTAGGCTGTAGTACTACACATTTAGCTCAAGAACAAAACAGTTGGTTAACATAGTAATGCGGCCTTCTACTTTTTTAATTGCCTAGGACACAGTGAACATGCTAAAAAAACATAATCTCATGGCCTCAGCTCAGGAGGCCCAAAGCCGGATGGGTCTCACTGCACCTTGTATGCGACGAAACACAGCCTTGATCCTTTGTTTCAGTTCAGCGTTCTCGCACTCAACATCACTGCACGGCGGCATCACAGAAGCATCCGCTCGGCCCCGCCGGGATCCCCAAGGTATATAGACTGATAGAGAGTAGAAATTAAAATCTGGCATGTTGCTCGTCCCCAACTGCTAGTGGTACAAATACAGATTCTTGCAATTCATCATCGTCCAGTTGTTTTGGCTATGAAAGTACAATTCTTCAGTACAAACCAATTGTTTCAACCCACATCTTTGTTCCATTTTTGTTTAACTAATCTAGGATGATATGGGCCTGGCTTGCTTGCTTGGAATGTCGCACTGTTCGAGTGAGAAGGTGGAAAACTAAAGCTGAAACAGGGTCGCCTCATAACAGAGTGCTCTTTGTTTTTGGTTATTTACATTGGTTACCCTTGTTGACTAAGACTTAAGGTTATGTTAGTTTGCACTAGTCCGGGGATTCTCGATCCTCTCTGTTTGACGCTTGTATTGTGATTCAGTTGTTTACTTTGTGTGATTAAGACGCAAGCTCTGTTGTCGGATAATTTCTGCTCCATGTAGCAGACGTCACCGATAACTCATGCAGCTCCAATTGCAGCTCCCATGGAGCTAGGGTCGCGGTGAGCGCCTCCCATGACGTGATGGGTCCCCTGCTGGGGATGCTTGCCGACTTGCTCGCCGGCAAGTACGGCCGCATACGAGGGGTCCGCGGTGAGATCCTTTCCCTCCAAGCTGAGCTCACCAGCATGCATGCCGCGCTCAAAAACTACGCCATGCTAGAAGACCCTGATGCCCAGGTGAAGGCGTGGATATCCCTGCTCAGGGAGCTGGCCTATGATACCGAGGATTGCATCGACAAGATCATCCGTCGCCTCGGCAAACGCCAGCGTCGTGGTGGCTTCGAGGAGCTCCTCCGCGACACCACTCGCGTCCTCAAGACGCTCGCTTCTCGCTGTGGAATTGCCGACCAGATCGACAAGCTGAAGGCCCGTATCAAGCATGTCAAAGAGCTCAAGGATAGTTACAAGCTGAGTGAGATTCCGTGCAGCAAAACTGAGCACACAGGTGTGGATCCTAGGTTGTGTGCTCTGTTTGCCGAGGAGGCACACCTTGTGGGTGTGGAGGGTCCAAGAGATGATCTTGTCAAGTGGATGCTGAAAGAAGAAAATAGCTCGACCAAGCATCGCAGGGTGCTGTCTATTGCTGGATTCAGTGGATTAGGAAAGACAACACTAGCAAATGAGGTTTATCGCAAGATTGAAGGGAATTTTGATTGTCGGGCTTTTGTGTCGGTCTCACAAAAGCCAGTTATAAAAAAAAATTATCAAGGATGTGATCTACAAACTGCCTTGCCCCAATGAATTCAGAAAAGATATTGAGACTTGGGACGAAACGACATCCATTGCAAAGCTGAGAGAATTGCTACAAGATAAAAGGTAACTTTAACTTCTGCTGTTATTTTCCAGAACATTTCCACAATTGTCTTCACAAATTTTGGTACTTACTGATTACTATTTGTACAATTATATTTTTCACGTGAAAAAAAACACAGCACATGGCTTGTACAATTCATCGTCCTTGCTTGTATTAAAATATATTCTATATATACCAAAATAAGCAGGTGGGGGAGTCGTTTTGGCTCCCACGAGCATTTGCTCCCGTATGAACAGTAACCGAAAAATAGTAAATGTTTTTTAAAAAATTGAGATTTTTTTTGTAGATGTTTGTGTTAGTGTCACAAGCATCCTTGACAACTTTCATGCTGAACGAAGCAGCAGTGTTTGACAAAAAAGGGTTTCCCCTCGTTTTAGCAGAGGAGGACACTGTTTTCAGCTTGATGCACGGGGCCAGCGGGGCAACCCCAGCCGTGATCCCTACGTTCGCCACCCCCTTGCTGCCCGAGCAGTCAAGGAGGGCACCCCGTAGTATCCACTACTAGGAAAAGGGCTATAGATGAAATGACCACTAATGACGCACCAGACATGTGGTGCGCCACTACTATATAGCAGTGGCGCACCATGTGCTGGTGCGCCATTAGTGTGAAAGACACTAATGGCGCACCAGACACACGGTGCGCCACTAGTAACAATTTTTATTTTATTTTTTCAAATATACTAATGACGCACCAGGGCACAGTGCGCCATTACTAGTTAGAGAACTAGTAATGGCGCACCAGTCTTATAGTGCGCCACTACTATATATATATTTTTGCAAAACTACTAATGGCGCACCAGTGTATAGTGCGCCATTACTAGTTTAAACTAGTAATGGCGCACTGTGCCCTAGTGCGCCATTAATGTATTTTTTTTGCAAAACTACTAATGGCGCACACTAATGGCGCATTTGTAGGTGGTGCGCCATTAGTAACCTGGGGCCAGCTAGATATTTTGGATAGCCACACCTACCCACTCACTTTCCCCACTCCATTCTCTCCACCTCCTCCTTCAAGCTTGTCTCGGCTGCCTCCTCCTCCTCACCTTATTTGCACCATAAATTCATCCAAATTAAGTGGTTAAATTACCTTTTTTTGATAGGTAAGTAAGGGGGAAGCTATCTTTATGTTGTTCTCCCTCCAATAACGTGCACATGCACTTTTTATGGCCTAGCTAGATCTATGTATGTTTGTGGTGTTGCATATGTTTGTGGTGTTGCATATATGTTTGTGTTTGCAGGTACCGGTATTTGAAATGCGATAGTTGCCAATATTTTGCCGGAATGTTGATTCATTTTCGTTTCGGCGAGAATTTTGGCACTATGCATTCTTTTTGGTCATATTTTTAGGGAAAGTCATGCCAAATTTTTTCTTGGTTCTAAAATATCGTTTTGCTCTACCCCGCAGGCGACCATGGTCCGCATGATGACCGAAGGCATCGTGAATAGGTTTTTGAGCTCCGCGAAGGCCGAGATGCTTGAAAAGAACGAGATGGAGATAAGATGTCCGTGTCGAAGATGCAAGCTGAAGAGCCTTATTGCGGACCCGGATTCCGGGCAGGTGCGGGACCACCTGCTCTTGCGTGGTTTCATGGATGGCTATCGGTGGCAAGGTGATGAAGATGACTATGCAGTCGTCCATGGGGGCCGGGCAAGAAATGAGGAAGGGCAGCAAGACAACCACCGCGGCTCGGGCGGGCGAGAAGACGAAGAATCTCCAGGACATGATCATGACGGTGATGCTGTACACAGTCATCATGTAGAAGATACCGGACATGATGATGAGGAAGATGCGGGAGCAGACGAAGGGCATGATCATGAAGATGAAGATGCCGACGAAGCAGACGACGATGGACCATCGATGGGCTGGGTGTAGGACCCTCATATTCAAGAGCTGCTTCTCAAGCAGACGGATAACGCAAGAGCTGCCGCCAGAGAGAAAGCCAAGATGGATCAACTGGAGATAGACGCGGTTACTCCATTGTATGAAGGATGCAGGCCCGAGGATACCCGCCTAAAAGTAACGCTCATGGCTCTGGAGATGAAGGTAAAACACAAAATGACCGACGCATGCTTCGACGAGAACATGTCATTCTGGCACGAACGTCTTCCCAAGGGGAACAAGTGCCCGACCAGTTTCGAGGAGGCGAAGAAAATCGTGTGTCCTCTGGATTTACCACACGTGAAATACCATGTGTGCATGAACAATTGCATCATTTATCGGGACGAGCACGCGGAGTCTACCATATGTCCAATGTGCGGCGTCACTCGATACAAGAAGAGGAAGAAAGCTCCTCGAAAAGTGGTGGGTACTTTCCGATCACTCCTCGTCTGCAGCGGTATTTCGCGGACCCTAAGGTAGCAAAGCTCCTGCGTTGGCACGCGGAGTAGGGAGGAGAAGAAGCGAGAAGATGACGCAAATGATCCGGAGATAAATAAAAAAGACAAGATGCTGAGTCACCCTAAGGATGGGAGCCAGTGGCAAGCGTTGAATTTCGAACACCCAGAATTTGGGAAGGATCCAAGGAACATCGTGCTGGGCGTGAGCACCGATGGAGTCAATCCGTTTGGCAGCGAGAGAAGCACACAGAGCACCTGGCCTGTGTTTGTGTGGATGTACAATCTTCCCCCTGGTTGTGCATGAAGAGGAAGTACATTCACATGAGTATGCTAATTGAAGGGCCGAAACAACCAGGGAACGACATCAATTTGTATCTGGGGCTGCTGAAAGAGGAGCTAGACACGCTGTGGAAAACGCCAGCCAATACGTGGGACGCCGCAGAGAAAGAATATTTCCCTATGAGAGCCGCACTGCTCACGACGGTGCACGATTATCTCAGTTACGGATATCTCGCGGGGCAGGTGGTCCATGGATTTTCTGGATGCGTCAGGTGCATGGATGACACAACGTATCGCCAGCTAGATAGAGATCCCGGGTCTTCGAAAACCGTGTTCATGGGACATCGAAGGTGGCTTCGCGACGATGACCCGTGGAGGAAACGCAAGGATCTGTTCGATGGTGAAACCGAACCCCGAAGACGCCCGCGTACGAGGAGCGGCGAGGAAATAGACGAGCTGTTGAAAAATTGGAAAGATTGCCCACTGCCGGTAAAGAAGCAAAAGGCTCCAGAGCCGAGAAAGAAGCGAAAGGCGCCAGAGCCGCTGCTGAAGGTATGGAAAACGAGGTCTGTTTTCTGGGACTTGCCATACTGGAAGATCCACCGTGTGCCTCACAGCCTTGATGTCATGCATATCACGAAGAACGTGTGCGAGAGTCTGCTTGGTACCCTGCTCAACATGCCAGAGAGGACCAAAGATGGGCCGAAAGCAAGGGCAGACTTGAAATCAATGGGCATCAGGGAGGAGCTTCACGCTAATGATGATGATGATGAGGCGAAGCAGGACACGGAAAGTCGTCGCAAAGGCAAAAAGGCCAAGAAGACCGGAAATGACTTCCCTCCCGCGTGCTTCACTCTAAGTCAGGAGGAGATCGATCAGTTCTTCACCTGCCTCGTAGGAGTAAAACTTCCTTACGGTTACGCGGGGAAGATAAGCAGATACCTAGACTCAGCGAAGCAGAAGTTCAGCGGGATGAAGTCTCATGACTGTCACGTGCTGATGACGCAGATACTTCCAGTTGCAATCCGTGGGATCATGGACGCGCACGTCCGTGAAACGCTATTTGGCCTATGCAAATTTTTCGACGCCATCTCTCGGTAGTCGGTTGGCGTGAGGCAACTCAGAAGGCTACAGGAAGAGATCGTGGTGATACTATGCGAGCTTGATATGTACTTCCCGCCCGCATTCTTCGACGTTATGGTGCATCCGCTGGTCCATATCGTGGAGGATATCATCCAACTCGGGCCGACGTTCCTGCACAGCATGATGCCGTTCGAAAGGATGAATGGTGTCATCAAAGGATACGTTCGCAACATGTCACGTCCAGAGGGAAGCATAGCCAGGGGTTTTCTGACCGAAGAGTGCATCTCCTACTGCACGAATTATCTAGGCATCGAGAACCCCGTTGGTCTGCCCGTCAACAGGCACCTCGGCAGGCTCGCTGGATGGGGTCACCGTGAGGGTCCCCGCGAAATGCATGTCGACCTCGAGGGTCGACTCGCCGACTTTGAAAGAGCAAACCTAGTCGCGCTACAACACATAGACGTGGTCGATCCTTGGGTGGTAGCGCACAAAACCTTTATTGAGAAGACGTACAATGACCGAGGCCAACAGAGGACGGACAGAGATATAATCAAAGAGCACAACTCATGTTTCACGCGTTGGTTCAAGCAGAAGCTTCTGTCGTACCCTTTACATGAGGATTCTTCCGCGGAAGAACAACTCATATTCGCCTTGTCACAGGGCGCCGAGCACAACCTGATGACGTATGAGGCGTACGATATCAACGGCTACACATTCTACACCGAGGACAAGGACATGAAGAGAGATGGTTATCAGAACTGCGGGGTAACGATGGAATCCTACACCGGTAACGACAAGGACAGATACCACGGAAGGATCGAGGAGATGTGGGAGCTGAGCTACGCTGGAGAGAAGGTCCCGATGTTCCGTGTCAGATGGACCAAGAGCGTCATAAAAGAAGACCGGTATTTCACCACCATGGTTATACCCGAAGCCAAATCCAAGACCGCAGGCGCGAACGTCACCGCGAAAAATGAGCCATGGGTACTGGCTTCCCAAGTGGACCAATGCTTCTTCATTACCGACCCGTCAAAGCCCAGTCGTGTTGTCCCAAGGAGAGGCAAAAGGAAGATCATCGGAAAGGATGGAGTCGCCAATGAGCAAGACTTCGACAAGTACGGCGACCCGAAGATGGAACATGACGACGACGATGAAGTATCAGCATACACCACAAGAAGAAGCAGGACCACCCTACCTAAAGGACGTCCGTTCAAGAGAAGAACTCCATTTACGAAAAATAAGGGCAAGAAGATTGTGAACAGATAGCTAGCTAAGATCGATTGTATTTAAATTGTAGCCTTCATTTCTTGATTGTATTTCATGGGCACTTTTTGAACTCATGAATATTTTTAAATTTCATGGACACTCGATCTCGATCCCCCTCCATCTCGATCGCTATCCCACCTCGCCAGATCCGGTCCCCCT
>NC_057808.1:559870415-559901140 GCF_018294505.1 Triticum aestivum | reverse complement strand
AACTAAAATTGCAAAAAAAAAACAAATTTGATGATTTTTTCAAATAATAAATTTGATGATATTTTTTCATATTCATAAATATTTTCAAATAACAAATTTGATGATATTTTAAAAAAAATTATTACTGTTTTTATAAAAAATTATTACTGTTTCATATTCATATTCATTTTCTAAAAAATTATTAGATGCAACAAAAAATAATAATAAAAAATTTACTTATGGCGCACCTCTGGCTGGTGCGCCATTGCTATATAAAAAAAGATTACTAATGGCGCGCCTCTCGCTGGTGCGCCATTGCTATATAAAAAAAGATTACTAATGGCGCACCGATCGTGGGTGCGCCATTGCTATCTAAAAAAACATTCTAATGGCGCATCGCTTCGGGGTGCACCATTAGTAAGTTTCCCCCTAGCTAATTCCTCCCTCTCCCTCGCCAGTTCCCCTTCGTCCCTCTCCCTCGCCAGTCCACCCGCGCGCTCACCTGACCCACGATCCAGGGAGCACCACCCTCCGCTTCCTCCCCTTCCTCCCCTCCGACCCCACCCCACTCTCGCCGGAGCAGCGCCGCAGGGCCGACACCAACCTCGCCCTCGCCCGTGCGCGCCACAACCTCCGCCTCGCCGAGTCCGGAGCTGCTCGTGGAGGAGACGTGGCTGGAGGCGCTCTCCGGGGAGCTGCTCAAGCCCTACGCGCTCGACCTCTGCCACTTCGTCGCCCTCGAGCGCCTGCACGCCAAGGTGCCCGTCTACCCGCCGCCCCACCTCGTCTTCCACGCACTCCACACCAGGAAATTCGCCACCATCCTGCAGCAAGCGCGGCCTGCAAACGCCCCGCTGGTATAGGCAATTAAAATCCTTGCTGTTTTCATGCTGTTCTTAGCTCTGTACTTTCCAGTTGTGCAAATTTTAGGACTTGTTGGGTGAATTTTAGGCATATGTGTTGTAATTCAGATGTTTACAAATTCAGTGCCACACTGAGATTTTGATCCACCATCACCAAGTTCAGTAAATCTTAACTCTTAATGTCAGATTGTTAATTCTGAAACTGTAATTTCTAGAGTACACGTGGAGTAGTAGGATCTGAAGATTTTGTGTATCTAGATGTCGTTGCTGGAGTACACCATCTACCAAAGTCACTGCAATCAAGAGTACACAAAGTCTAGATATGCACCCTGTTCCTGTTAATTCTGAAACACACCCTGTTAGTTGCTACTCCATGTAACAGTGCTGCCACCATGTTCCTGTCCTATTAATCAAGAGTGCTACTCCATCTAACTGTCATGAGGGATTATGGTGAATTTGCAATGCAATGCCAGTACTACACCTGACGATTTGCAATGCCAGTGTGAATTTGCAGTGCAAAAAAATTGCCAGGTCTGCACAATTGTTGTTCTAGTTACTTTCGAAACAAGGAGAGCTTTAATGTTGACTAGCATGCTGATAAATTATGAGAAATTAAAGTTTCTCAGATATGCCAGCAAGAAAATTCCTGTTGTTAAATTCATTGAAAATTCAGTTAATTTGGCTTTACTGAAAACCTTACTGAAACTAAATTCAGTTAGCTGGGTCATCTTCCACTTGAGAGGCTGGAATGATATCAGTGGCAATTATTTCCTATGATATGATGCAGCAGTAGTAGTAGTATATTGTGCTTAGGGCATGAATCATATGCAGCAGTAGTAGTAGTATTTTGTGATGAGGTTGGAGATTATGACCCCCAAACTAAATCTCCTAGGACCACAAATCATACCATCTCATCCATATAAGAAGCTTGAACAGCACCTTAACAATGAGGCACTACTAATTGGGCTGCTGTTTCCTCCCCAAAAGAAGGCATCTGTGTGTTGCTTCTCAACCCTGGTGCCTTGCAGGTGAGATCACCTGCTTTACAGCTTTCTCTTGCTGCATAGGAAAGGTATTTTGCAGTGCTCAAGCAAAGTGAGGATAGTTTTTGCACAACAGCTGAATGTAACTGAATTTTTGAACACATGAATTGTAGATAGTTTCAGTTAACTAAGATTGGCAGAATATCTTGTTTCAAATATAGCCTATGCATGTCTTGTTTTCTAGTTATGGATATTGTATAGTACTGCATATCTTGTTTTTTTGTAATATAATGCTTACCAAAGGTTTCAATATTTTGCGGTTACCATT
Source organism: Triticum aestivum (assembly GCF_018294505.1). Classification (NCBI taxonomy): domain Eukaryota; kingdom Viridiplantae; phylum Streptophyta; class Magnoliopsida; order Poales; family Poaceae; genus Triticum; species Triticum aestivum. The sequence goes on along the minus strand of NC_057808.1, from coordinate 559,898,987 downwards.
GTTCTTTGAGCATAATTCTTTTTCATTTCCTACTATCCTTATTCTAATTCTCTTAAATTGCTATGTTGTGTGTAATAGAATTAGATCTTGGATCTGCTAGTGGACTTTGGGAGTTTGTTAGCCAGCTTGGTGACTCCAGATTTTTTTGTGATCTGTGGCTGGCATCTAGACAGCACACACATACATACAGAGGCACATTGTGAATCACAGACAGCAGAGCACACGCACATGACACATGTATCATGTATCAGTAGAGTAATTTGTACAGTCACACCAACTGTTTGTAAAATTGCAGTATTGAAGATGTGCATTTTCCATTTTGAAGCTGGAAATAAACTGCCAAAACTGAAAGAAATTGGAGTGTTGAAGATATGCTAGTGCTGAATTTTAGTAGTAGACTAAAATAAATTTTAGAATGACTGAATGTATGCAGCCTGCAGTAGTGTAGCTGTACCAAAATCACATCTGCCCTAATGTATGCAGTCATGTTTTTATGCCATTCTGACTTGTCCACTGGGACTTCTCTCCTATGATGTCTGTTTTGTTTCTGCAAAAACCCATTCAGTAGTGTGGGACTGTGGATCATTAGCAAGGAAATCGTGCTTTAGTTCAGACTTCAGAGATATTTGCCTTTGCTTCAATAGGTAGTTTGCTCACAGTCTAAGTTGAGCTGATTTTGTTGGGTGACCTATTAGATCTGGAATGGAAGCTCACATAACTTGAGCTGCTTTTTGTCCATACGAAAGCAGAGGACCATATGGTCTGTGGCCTTTTCATCCATATGAAAGTAGAGGCACATTGTGGTGCTAGTTTGCTGGGTTTTGTCTCTGACCATCATGTCGTGATGATTTTGCAGGTACCCCGAGAGGCCCTTGAGTTTGCCGGAATGTCGATTAACTTCCGTTCCGGCAAATTCGGGTACTCCATATGTCCTATTTTCAGCAAAGGTCATGCTGAAATTTTCCGTGAATTTTAGCATGACTTTGCTAAAAATAGGACATATGGGGTACTTGCGACTAATGCATGGGCCGGGGTATCTTAGTACTTAATTAAGTAGGATCAATTGCCCCTTTATTCTTGCTGCATTAAACCATAGGTGGCAATAGAGCCAAGTGATTAGGCCCAAATGATGAAAGCTTAGGCTTTTAGGGTGCCTTGGCGTCGACAAACCCTAAATGATAAAAGCTTAGCTTTTAGGATGCCTCTCGGTGTCGACAAACCCTAAATGATGAGACCATGATCTTGTTCCTTGACAATAACCAACTTTTTGACCAAACTTTTTTCCTATTTAGAGCGAAACATGGCCCACAACGATGAGGCCGGCGGTTCGGGCGGCAAGCAATTCTGGGAGCTGTCCCAGGAGCTGGAGGAAGAACCTCACCACTATGAGGACGCCGCGGAAGACACCGATCCTGACTACACAACCCCTAGTGGCGTCGGGGATGACACCACTGATGGTGCCGCCGAGGATGCCACCACTGATGATGGCAGCGCACGCACAGATGGCAGCCAACCGAAGAGGCAACGGAAGGACCGGCGCCCAAGCGTGCTCGGCACCGTCAAGGAGGAATTTACTGAAGTGAACTCCGACGGGCATCCAACGGCGCCCAAACAAGTAGTCAAGGGGTGCTCGGTTCAGCTCGGGCACATTCTCCGGAGCACCGTCTCGATCAACACCGGGAACCTAAGGCATAAGGACCGAGGGAATTTGCGCATCCTCCTCTTCACGAAGCTGCACGAACGATACAAGTTCCCCGCTGAGTTTGCAAACACACGCCTCTCAGGGAATAAAGTGAACATTGCCGCCCTCATGAGGATGAGCACGACCCTGTCTACATGGAGAAGCACGGTGAAGGAAATGATTGAGAAAGGTGATAGTTATGAGAAGATCAAGGGGAAATATCCTTTGATGAGCGAAGATGACTACAAGGAGTTCAAGATCAAGTGCGAGAGCAGTGGAACCTCCGGATCAAGTCAGTGGGGGAAAGAAATGCGGTAGTTGAACTTAGGGGTCCACCAACTCGGTCCCGGCCGTTACAGAGTGGCGGAGCCTATATGGGACAAGGAGGACGCGGAGCGTGCCGAGCAAGGCCTACCACCCTGCTTCGAGAAATTCCGTGACAAGCAGACCAGGAACTTTGTCAGGGCCCTGTACAAGGAGGACCCGGTAACAAAGGAGCTTACCACGGATCCGAAGACCAGGGCGCTTGAGCTTGTTCTGGTAAGGAATACACACCCGCGTAATTAGCTCCATATGGTTGCATTCTAATTAATGAAGCCAAATTTCTAAATGGTTCACATTCCTTCCGCAGGAGGCTGAAAGCAGTAGCGCGGGGTCGTCTCAGAGCTCCCCTTTTGACACCCCTTTAAATAGGGCATTGAACATAATGAAAAACAAGGATAAGCTCAGTAAGCCGTCGTCAGCTGGTCGTGTGGCCGGCAAAGGCTTGTCCACAAAATGGCCGTCATACTATACCGCTGGTGGGTGAAAGGAGAAAAAGACCAGCTCGGAAAGCTAGTCGCGCGAGGTTCATGAACTCAAGGCACAAGTGGCGCGGATTCCGGAGATTGTCCAAGAGCAAGTGCAACAACAACTGGGAACGATGCTCACCGCCATGGTGCCTACCTTGATTCAGGGGCTGACGACGTGGATTGCGGGCGGCCAACAGGGGCCTCCCCTGGTTCCCAGCTTCACGGCCAGCAACTCGCACAATGCGCAGGCGGCGCCATTGGTGTCTCCGACGGAGGCGGTATTCGTGTCTCCGGCGCCGGCACGGGCATTGGAGCTTAATGCACCCGGGTGCACGCCGGCCGGCACCTCGCCAGCAAGCGGCCCCTCCGTCAGTTGCACGTCCGCCGTTGGCGGTGCCTCGACATTAGCCGAGCTCGACGGCATCACGGTAACAAAGCCTCTCGGCCGATGATTTCATCTCCTTGCCTTTGACTGGGCATCCCTGACGCCCTACATGTTTTCGCAGGGCGCCGCCGACGTTCCTTGCACTCTCCTGCACTTCGTGGGCGGCGAGTTGGTCGATGTCGCCAAGGGCAGAATCGTTCAACCGAGCAACCGCGTGTTCCACGGTAATCCGATGCCACCCAACTTGTATAGGGTTGAACTGGTTCGGGTGCTGCCAGGCTGTGACGAGTTGTTACCTCCGATTCGACCCGCTGGGGCCGACGAAGATGATGTGATGACCCTCAGCGCCTGCGTAAGCTAGCCCCTGCTTTGGCCGAAGAGCCAGATTCGTTTGGGGGCGGGGGACACCACCCCACAGACAAGACCACCAGTCGTGCCAGCGCCAAGCCATGGCAAGAACGGCGCAACGCTACCGGACATGCCGGACATCCCTATGGCACAGGATCCGGACATGCATATGGCACAGGATCCGGACGACGACGACAACGACGACAGTACATTTACCAACGTCGATAAGTACTTTGCCGAACATGGGTACGGTGACGAGTTCTGCGGGCCTCCTTCTCAAGAACCCGACCCTGAAAAAGACGACCGCGATCTAGTTGGTACGGCGGAGAAACCCAATTGCAATAGGCGTCGTCTGGCGTTCAGTTCTCAGGAGACGCCTCCAGCTGCCGCCTTCACCGAGCCTCAGATAGCTGAGGTGCGAAATATTATCAGCCCCAACACGCTCAAAAAGGCGGTCTGTGAGTAGAACTCGATCCCATTACAGCAGATCAGGAAGAAGGGACGGAAACGAAAGACTAACAAGGGCACCTGTGCGAGCCATCCGGCACTGAGTACGATCCGTGCTCAGGACGGGCCACCTTCACCTAAGGATATCTCGAGGAGGGTGCATGTGGCGGGTAGGGTGATGCTACCGACAAATATGCTCAATGCTGCAACCGGTGCTATGCGGAGTCTGCATGACAGTGTTCTTTCTTTGGAGAAGCGGCGTCTCAGAGAGAATGATGTGGCATACCCGGTTTTCGTGGCCAAGGTGCCAGAGGGCAAGGGCTTTGTGGATAGCGCCGTCAGGGGTACGATCGTCCTGCGGTTTGATGACATCTTTGCTATGTTTAACCTTCATCCGCTGCACTACACCTTCGTTCGGATGTTTTCGCTGAGTATGGAGATGCGGATCATTAGAGACAAGACCCCGGACATTGTGATAGTCGACCCCTTCTACATGTGTGCCAAGATCTTGGGCAGCGCTGGGGACCGGCAAGTCGCGAGTTCACACCTCGAAGGCGTCATTCTGGCAAACCCAGATAAGGATAACTTCCTCATGCCTTACTTCCCCTAACCGCCCCGTAACATATGATTTCTTAGATTTCGATCGTTCTTTTTTCTTTTCTAACATTCCGTGTTCTGTGCAGTGACACACATTGCACACTCATCCTCTTAAGCCCGAAATATTCCATGGCCACGTATTTCGACCCGGACCGTGACTCCAAGATAGACTACACAAATATCAAGCAAGTTCTTGATGATGCTCTCCCCGGCTACGCCGCATCTGGAGGCACATTTAAGAGGCCAGCTCGTAGGTACGGCAGGCACGTGTTCACCCACAATATGACGTTCCCCTGCGTCAAGCAGCCGCCTGGCGGTCATAAGGATGCCTACTACGCCCTCCATCACATGCGGGCGATCGTACGGGACCATAATCACCTTCTGCTACCAAATAATCTCAAAGATTGGGCCGCAAGCTTGGCGGCAATCCAGGACGCGGACATCCGACAAGAATTCTTTCGCATCCAGTCGGAGATTGCAGAAATCATCCATCAAGATGTCCTTCGTACCTCGGGGCAGTTCTACCTCAAATATCAACCGTCCAACAGTGAGATAGACACAACACTACAAATGCAGGTTGGCAACGCCCGCGACTTCATGACCATCATGACAGACGGCGGCTTCATCCACGCTCCGGTCCCATGAGTCGAGTCGAAAGTAGTGATGCTATGTGTAGTTCTGAAACATCGATTAGCTCATGTTGTAATTAAACTTTAATGAACTTGTATGTCTTTTTGGTTTGGACAGTCGTTCAACTTAGATGTAATCGATGCTATTTATTAGTAGGACCATGAATCGTGCTATTAATGTCTTGCTTTTCTCTTCCGATCCTTTTGTTGCATACTTATATATTGCTTATGTATTGTCTGTTGTTTGGCTAGTGCATAGAGATGCCGTCGTATGTCGTGTACAAGGGTAAGGTTCCCGGAGTCTACGACGATTGGGAGGAGTGTCGGAGACAGGTTCACCGTTTCAGCGGTAACAGTTACAAAGGGTACACCACTAGGGCGGAGGCGGAATCTAGATACGCGCGCTATCTAGCGGGAGAGAGGAGGGAGCGTTGGAGGAACCGGATGAAGACCAGTTTCATCGCGATGACCGCAGCTCTCTTCTATGTGATGGTAGTTTAGATGATCGATATCGACTTGTAATGTGAAGACAAACTCGCTACTCGCGGTCTCGAGACTTGTAATGTTCTATCTTTGCTCGGTCTTTTGAATTCGGAGACTAATATGATGAATTGTATTCGGAGACTAATCTTCTATTGTATTCGATGAATCTGCTGTTGCTGTGTGGTGCTGTCTATATTCTGTCCAATAATATATTTTATAATCTGTGCAAATATCAGAAAAGAAAAAAAAATCCCTAATATACATACTAATGGCGCATCACCCCAACGTGCGCCATTAGTATGCCAAAGGATACTAATGGCGCATCACCCCGCAGTGCGCCATTAGTATGGCAAAGCACATGGGTATATATGGCCCCTGGGAGGCCATACTAATGGCGCACCTGCTCCTATACGAATGGCGCACTCCGTGGTGCGCCATTAGTATACCAGATACTAATGGCGCACCAGTGGTGCGCCATTAGTATTTAATACTAGTGGTGTGGTACTAGTGGCGCACCAATAGTGCGCCATTAGTAGGCAGCGCCACTAGTAGGCCTTTTCCTAGTAGTGATCCCGCCACCGCCGTCCACCGAACGGGTCTTACCCGTCGGTTTCCTCCGGCGGCAGCGGGGTGGATGGAGAAGAAGGGAGACGGGGGCGGCGGCTAGGGTTTCACCCGTTCCGCCCCCCTAGGAGCGGAGCGGGCGTGAGCCGCCCCCCTTACTGGGAACTCATTTTGAAATATGTTTTCTCCATAATTTATGGGCAAAGAAATAACAGGGCTGAGTTTGCCTAGCTTGTGTGGAGAAAAATCCTACTGTGGGTCGGATGTATATTTGTGCTGAAACAGTTTAGTCGTAGAAACTGAAAGAGAACTAGCATTTCGCACGCTCAAAAACAGACGCTGCAGCACCCATTCTGGAGTACGGTCTATACTCCAAATTGGTTGTGCTGCACGCTGACGGGGGATTCAGTCAGCCTTGCAGAATGGGTGAAAGGGGTTTGCTCACATTGTATAATATTATCGCCATAATGGTAGAAAAGCCATATTACAAATGTTTGTGAACTAAAAAGGTTCATGAACATTTTTTAAAATTTACGGACATTTTTCAAATTCAAGAACATTTTCAAACCGGGCACATTTTAAGTTTTTTTAATTCTTAAACATTTTTTCAAGTTCACTAATTTCATATCACTAAAATAGTGATATAAAAAGTCTTATATTAGTTTACATGGGGAGTGTCAATTTGGCAACACATTACCAATGCCCTTATTGACTACATTATCCAATTTTGTCTGACTTCACATATCATTCTATCAAGTTCTAGAATGATAATATCCTTTCATGGTTTTTACTATTTTTCACCCCAATAACCAACTCATGCATAGCAGTCGCATGAGTAGTTAACTTAGTAACTTAAGCTGCAGAAAATATAGAAAATTGAAACACATTTTTTTCTAAACAGGAAATATATCCTTGCAATTTTTTTGGCATGTCGAAGAGACATTATTCAATTGGAATTTGCAAACCTTAATATTTGGATTGATTAGATTATTTTCCTTGGTATCTTGTGCGAATTATTTTTCATCTTTGAACGAATGCCACGAGGAGTCTGCGAGATGTTGACCACAGCTTGTAAGCTCTCTGCCGAGCGGGCACAAAAGCAACTGAAGCTGGATATAGAGGTGTACATGATGACTTGATGACGTACACAACAGGACCCCTCGCAAACGCCCGGGTGGCTGTCTGGTCATTGTCCCGACCGAAAAATGACATCCAACCGAACATCATATCCGGCCTAAACACCTGAATTGATATGCACTTCCCATATCCAGCCTATATTTGGGGCAGATGGGGACGTCCGGACGCGCCCGCCCCGCCAGATCCGGGCCACTCTAACCCACCTGATCTCACAGAAATTGGACCATATCCGCACACCGAAGAAACCCTAGCCGTATTCCACTCCAATCCACTCACCTCTAGTCCACTCCCCTCTGCCCACAAGCTCCTGTCCGGCGATCTCCCGCCTTCTCCGGTATGGCGGGCATCGGATCTGAGTCCTACCCTTCTAATCCGTTGACCCGGAGCTCGTCCCACGCAACCCTAAGGAGGAGATGGATGTCCGCCTTGCTCCCCGCCGATCTCGGGAATCCGTTGCGTCCGCCCAAGTGGCACATGGATCCGGTGCGAGGCGTGTCGGCACTAACTCTTCGGAGGCAATGCGGTTCGTCTGGCGTCCGAACGTCGTGCCAGATGCGCAACCGCTTCGTTCACGTGTCGAGGAAAAGGTGAATGATTAGGCCTTGTTCTGACGCAAAGTGTGACGTAGTGTGCCTGCCGTGCGAGACAGCATCCGCGGGAGACCGTGACAGGCTTCGCAACGGACGTTGGCGAGGCGGAGTCGCACTCTCCGGCCCAACAACCACTAGCGCCACAACCGCGTCGTGGTGGACGTGACTGGCTCAAACCACGATAGATCCATCATCAACCTCACATCCACCGGCGACGTGCAAGTCACGGGCTCCGATAAGGAAGAGAAGGGAATGGGAGATGGCGACGCCTTGAGTCCCATGAGCGGATGCATGTCCGATGTCCTACTCTACCTCGCCAGCAGCCGCACCAACACTTTGAGGGGCGCAGCCAGCCACCGGACATGGGCATAGCGGAGCAGAACGAGCTCCGCTGAAGATTAGGTTTCACGTGCATGTAATTGTTTGGATTTTGAGAATTCATAATTAAGGTATCCGGTTGTCAAAAAGATTTTTAGTGTGATGTCTGACCATTGTCCGTGGGCGTTTGGAGAGTGGAATTTGTGACTTGTGATCGTAGATGCTGTCATCACTTCATGGCAAACTAATTATACGAGCATGTATTTGCTTGCTATTGTATATATGTAACTCCTTATACATGTATACGTCTTTTTCTCTCTTAATAACATCATTCAAATACTCATCAACATGAAAGAGTTGACCACACTTACCGTATGGTTATACATATATATGCTCATCGAGGAATCGTTAGACACCTTTGTAGTCAACGGGAACATCTCCTCTCACTGGCCGCACATTGCCGGAAGGCCTGAAATAAATTCATGAAAATACGAGCAACCGTGTAAGTCCGAGACTTGACTAGTGGGTAGGGGATACCGTTGCCCTCCTGACTATCCAGCCACATGTTGTTTCGCGTTCCAACTACAGAGTTGACTGACTTTTTTTTAGGGCCAAAGAGTTGACTGCCTTGGAAAGACCCGGTGGTTTGAGCCACGAACGCCGGGCCAACGAACGCCCTTGATTTTCTATTGCTGGACTAACCACGCATACTTTACAAGCTCAGATCACGGGAGGGTTTTATACGTGGGCTGGTGCAGCACACGACGCAGCCCACCTCCCCCACTCTGACGCGTTCCAGCGCGTACTGCGCGGCCGGCAAAACTGACCGCGAGCACCGGCTCGTACCAGCTCGATACACACAACACGCACGCACACCGCCGCTCGGCTGAGTCAAGCTTGACCACTGTTGTGCGGTCCGACAACTTGTTCCTAAATCTCACCCACTTGCTCCTCCACCGCCGTTTCCTCGCAGGTTCGCGTCACCGAGCAAGGGAATCTTGCAGCCCGTGCCACCCACCACATCCACTGACTGGTCCTCTTCCTCTATCCGCTTCTCCACACTCCCACCACCACAAGCACGGAGCCGGATCCTCTACCGTGCCTTTGAGCACGGCACGGCTGCCGTGCCTTCTTCGGACGCTCGCGGGCGCATTGGAATGGGCCAGAAACTAGCCAAAACTAATCAGCCCAGCCCAGCCGTTAGTTGTACACACGCCTGAATTATTAACTGTTTAGTTTTAAAAGTCGAAACAATAATTCCGAAGCTCACAATGCCCCGCTAGGCATTCACTCTCTTAGCTACTACAGTTAAACACCACATGATGTAGGAATCCCTTGCTCAATGAGGGTGTTGGTGAAGACGATGGAGGCCGAAAAGGGATTTAGAACGTCGGTCCTTGACGACGGAGGGATCCAGGGTGGCGATCCTCGCTGAGGGCCCAGTGCATGCCTAGATCAGTTTCATTTTATAGTGTTGGTCATGTATTAATTATACTCCCTCCGTTCCTAAATACTATAAGGCTTTTAAAATATTTCAATATAGACTATATATGAAGCAAAATGAGTGAATCTACACTCTAAAATGTGTTTATATACATTTGTGTGTAGTCTGTATTGAAATCTCTGTCTTATATTTACAACAGATTATAGTTAACTGTTTTTAAGTTAATTATTTAATTAGTTCCGCTAAAATGGCACATTTTCTTTAGCATATTTTTTTAGCAAATTTTGAGCATAGTTTTTTTTGGCAAAACGAAAATTTTGAGCATAGTTTTTTTTCAAGACAAGAGCATAGTTAATCAGTTCAGGCGTGTGTACATCTAACAGTTGGCTGGGCTGATTAGTTTTTAGTAAATTTCTAGCCCATATCAATGCATCCGCGAGCGTCGAAGAAGGCACGGCAGACGTGCCGTGCTCAGAGGCACGGTAGAGGAGCCGCCTCCCACAAGCACACACCGAATTAGTAGTTACATGCGAGGAGGAGTAGCTAGCTAGAGAGCAGCATCCATGGCGGTGGTCAGCGCCGCGCACGGCGCGTTTGGGCCCCTGCTGGGGAAGCTCACGGCCTTGCTCGCCGAACGAGTGCGGCCGGCTGAAAGGGGTCCGCCGCGAGGTCCGGTCCCTCAGATCTGAGCTCGCCAGCATGCATGCCGCGCTCAAGGAGTACACCAAGCTGGAGGACCCAAATGACAAAGTCAAGGCGTGGATTTCGTTGGCCAGGGAGCTGGCCTACGACACCGAGGACGTCTTCGACAAGCTCATCCACCACCTCGGCGACGGCCGAGACCATGGCGGCTTCAAGGACTTCTTCCGCAAGACCGTTCGCCGTCTCAAGACGCTTGGAGCTAGGCGCGGAATCGCCGGCGAAATCGACGACCTCAAGGGTCGCATCAAGCAGGTGAAAGAGCTAAAGGATTGTTACAAGCTGAGTGATGCTCCTGATAGTACCTTTGGATCGGATAGGTTAGATCATTCCGGTGAACCTACCTTGTCCGGCAGTGGATGAACTCGAACCGGAGGCCATCGTGGTGCTGGGGCGCACAGCGATGGCGGAGAGTGGGCGCGGTGGTGGAGCTTCCCGTGAGCACCGCGCTAACCCTAGATCGGTAGGGATTATAGGTGGGGATTGTGGCAGCGATTAACCTCGTAATTAGTGCCCCGGCCCCCACCTCTGTTTATATAGCGCGAGTCACAGGGGCCCACCAACCATGGTTTGGTTGAGCGCCCTCGATTAGGGCGCGAGTCAAGGGCCCGTTCGACCCGTTGGGCTCGAACGGGAGAGAGATCAACCTAACATTCTCCCCCTTGATCTCAACTTTACTTTTAACTTTATACTTTCTAGTTTATCTGTTTCATCACATATTGGTACATAGAGCATGTTTCATCGTCACGGCTTAATTGCCGTTAGAATCATACAGCTACAACATACTTTATGTTCAGAAACAAATTATGTTCCTTTTGGGCCTATCCAGGAATCATAAGGCTTTCCCTTAAACCCATGCCGGCTAAGTGTTCCTTGAACACATTGGGTGCTAAGCCTTTCGTTAGCGGATCCGCAAGCATATCTTTTGTCCTTATATGCTCGAGACTTATAGTTTGATCCTGGATTTTATCTTTCACAACATAATACCTTATCTCTATTGTTTTGGCAGCATTACTCGACTTGTTGTTGTGAGCGTAAAATACTGCGGGCTGGTTGTCACAGTACATCTTTAGTGGTTTGTGAATACAATCTACCACTTTCAAGTCGGGTACAAATTTCTTTAGCCATATCGCCTGCCCCGTGGCTTCGAAGCATGCTATGAATTCTGCATACATCGTGGATGATGCAACTATCGACTGTTTGGAGCTTTTCCACGAAATAGCTCCCCCGGCGAGGGTGAATATGTATCCTGACGTGGATTTTCTATCATCTCTGTCCCCCGCAAAATCTGCGTCTGAATACCCTTTTATCTCTAGGGAATCACTTCTCCTGTATATTAGCATGTAGTCCTTCATGCCTTGCGCATAACGCAATGCTTTCTTTACCATCTTCCAGTGCTCTAGGCCTGGATTCTCTTGATATCTACCGAGTACCTCAGTGATAAAAGCTAAGTCAGGGCGAGTGCACACTTGTGCATACTGTAAGCTGCCAACTGCCGAAGCATATGGTACTGCTTTCATTTGATCGATCTCATACTGGTTCTTGGGACATTGAAATTTCCCAAAACTATCGCCCTTGACTATTGGAGCAGGTGTGGCTTTACTCGCATGCATATTATACTTTTTAAGAACCTTTTCTAAATATGCTTGCTGAGATAGTCCTAAAACTCCATTGTTCCTATCTCGGTGAATTTCTATGCCCAAAACATATGATGCTTCACCAAGATCTGTTATGTCAAAATTTGAGGATAAGTATTTCTTTGTTTCTTGTAGTAGACTAACATCACTACTAGCAAGCAGGATATCATCCACATACAAGATTAGGAAAATATATTTCCCATTTTTAAACATTGCATAAATGCAATTATCCACAATATTTTCTTTAAATTCAAAACTTTTAATCGTTTGATTAAACTTTAGATACCACTGCCGAGAGGCTTGTCTTAATCCATAAATGGATTTCTTCAGGCGGCATCCCATATTTTCCTTGCCTTCCATGATAAAACCCTTGGGTTGTTTCATGTAGACCTTTTCTTTTAAATCACCATTAAGAAATGCCGTCTTAACATCCATTTGATGTAACTCTAAATCAAAATGAGCAACTAATGCCATTATGATTCTGAAGGAATCCTTACATGAGACTGGAGAAAATGTCTCATTGTAATCTATCCCTTCTCTTTGTGTAAATCCTTTTGCCATGAGTCGTGCTTTATACTTTTCTATATCCCCTTTAGAGTCATACTTAATTTTGTAGACCCATTTACAACCTACTGTTTTGGCTCCTTTGGGAATTTCCTCTAAGTCCCAAACATCTTTGGAACTCATTGATTTCATCTCGTCTTCCATTGCCTTCATCTAGTTCGATGAATGAGGGCTTCTCATGGCTTCTTCATATGAGGTGGAATCTTTTTCCATATGAACCATTTCTGTGTTATAAACTTTAAAGTCAGTAGAAATAGCTGACTTCCTTGGTCTTGTAGACCTTCTAAGGGCCTCAGTTTCTGGCACATTTTGTGCCTCAACTTCTGGCACTTCTTCTAAAATTTGCTGTTGCACCTCCCTTTCATGCTCAACAACGGGTTCAGTCGGCTCCTGACGGACAGGTTCCGTGTCTTCCCCCATAGCTGTCATGGGTGGAGTTGCAACTGGTAGTGAGAAAAATGGCTCCTGAATCATCGGATTAGGTGCATGCACCCTCTTCTCCTCAAGATCAATTTTCCGAGCTACCAAGCTCCCCCTCATCATTTCGTCCTCTAAGAAGACTTCATGTCTTGTTACTACAAACTTTGTACATCTGTATGGACAGTAGAAACGAAAACCCTTTGATCTGTCTGGATAGCCAATGAAGTGGCAACTCACTGTTTTGGGATCTAACTTTCCAATGTTTGGATTAAACATTTTGGCCTCAGCAGGGCACCCCCCCACACTGAAGTGTTGTAGGGAGGGCACCCTTCCTGTCCATAGCTCGTACGGTGTTTTGGGCACCGACTTGCTCGGTACTCTATTGAGAATGTGAATGGCGGTTTTAAGCACCTCCATCCATAATCCCAATGGCAAGTTGGAATAACTCATCATGCTGCGCACCATATCCATAAGTGTACGGTTGCACCTTTCAGCTACTCCATTCTTTTCTCCCAGAGTGGGATACATTAAAAACACATGAGTTATCATATCTTTCTCTTGCCAGAATTTCTCCCGCCATACGGGATTTTTGACATAATATTATGTCAGCTTTACCCCGTTACGCAGGTATTTTCCCAGACTTTTCCCGCCATGCAGGTTTTATCATAATCATCTTTTCCCGCCATGCGGGTAATTCCCTGTAAGGGAACATAAATGACAGAATTGGCTCTTTTGACTGCATATTCAATCATCAAATTTAGGAATAAATCCGAATGCTCTTTGACACACATGCTTGATCCGACGTTGGTCAAATTAAACACGCATGTTGCTTGTTTCATCTCAAATCATGTTGACTGAAGAAACTTCTTCATAGAGAGTACATGAAAGACATTCATCAACCAAGACTCTCAATGATCTATTTCTTTCCTTTTGATGCCATTCTTTAGAGAGAACATACTCCCTCACGTTATGACCTTTCTTGGTGATCTTTCGGGTCACAAGTACCCAACCATTCGCCTTCACGAATGAAAGCATGGAAAACTTTTAGTCTGAGAAAACTTAGCCAATAATCAACAATAATGGGCATAAAAATAACCCTACGTTGGTCTGGTTAAAAGAAATGCACATTAAATTTTTGAAACTTTCTTTTATATTCTAAATCACTATTGTGGCAGAATTAGAATAAACAACATCCTTTTACATTAATTCCATATCACCGTTGGGCGGAAATGGAAATAATGCATAACTCATAAACAATGTGATGATAGTAGTTGTATTAAACAACTTTGCTAAAATTAATCATCATCATCAACTTTATTGTAGTGGGAACAAGAAATATAAATTTCTCTAGTTCAAGAGCATTTCTTGATCTTTATCCATTCTCTGAAAATTGGTCACCTTGATACAAAATTTATTAGAGATTTAAACTTTGAACACAAGACTCATAGAATTACAGCACTGTTATCATCAACGTTGGTCAGAAAATAACAATACCATATTTTTAACTTTAAAACAAATATCTTTTCCTTTGTCATAGCGGAAACTATCTGCATCTTATTTCACCCATAGGGGAAAAACATTGCTTAGAGCATTTCTTCCAATTAAACTTTCCCGTTGGTTGCAATTTAATTGGAGGATAAAACTTTTACTTTGCAGCGGAAACTTTACAATATTTTATTCAAAAAACAATCTGTACTCTTTTACTCTCTAAGCAATTTTAACCAGTTGGTTAAAAATGCATTACAGAAGCAATAATTTAATCTTTTACTTTAGTTCTATTCACTTTTAAAAGAGCACTTTTATTTTCAATAATAAACATGATCATGTTATTAACAACGTTGGTCATAAAAATAACATAACCATATTCATTTTAATAATCACTTTAACATGCTCTTAAAAACTTAATTCTATCTAAACTTTTATTTTCTTCGTAAAAGAGCACTATTAATTATTTACGCAGCGGAAAAACATGAATAAAAATTCACGAACTTTTTAAGCTTTACATAAACTTTTCTTTGACCGAATAAGAAATCATGAACTTTTTTAGTTTTCTTTATAAAATTCATGAACATTTATTTTCTGAAAACTTTCTTTTTGCATTTTCAGAAAACTTTTCTGTCACTTTTCTATTTTCTAGACAAAATTTTGTTGCAAAAAATTGCATAGGAAAGCTATTTAAAATCTGCCCAGAAACTGGACTAGAACTATTAAAAAACGAAAAAGGAAAACTGCTGCACAGCCGGCCTCGGCCCAGCTCGCGCGGCTGCTGGCCTTGGCCCAGCGCGCGCGGCGGCGCCCGCAGTTGGCTGCCTCGGCCCAGCTCGCGCCTCCCTTTCGGCCCAGTGGCCCGCAGCCGCTTTAGGGTTTAGATCACGGTCGTCCGTGACGATGCGACGGTCCAGCGCGCAGTTCGCTCGAACAAAACCGAGGGAGCGAGGGGATCGACCGAAACCCTCGGTCATTTCTCTCCTCCCCCCGCGCCGCTCGCTCCTCTCCTTCGCCGCTGGCTCTGTCCCGTTCGCCGGGCCTTCGAGCCGCGCCTGGCCGCCGGCGACGGCGACGACAGCCACCGTGCCGCGCCGCGGCGCTCTTTCCCTTTTCTGTCTCCCTTTTTCTCATCTGTGGCAGAACGTGAGGGAGACACAGCTGCGCCTCCTCTGCACCCCTCGCTGTCTCGGACGCCGGGCGACCGCGCCGCGCCGGTCCGGTCGAGCCGCCGGCGATGGCGTCCTCCACCGAGCGAGCCTGACCGCATCTCTTCCCCCCTTTCTTCTGTTTCACTCCTCTCCAACCACCACCTCCCCAGAGAGAGAGAGGCAGCTGCCGCCCAACGGCGACCTAGATGGATGGAGCGGTTGCGCCCCTGCCGACCCCTTCGCCGGTCGCGCGTTCCCATTGCGGTGAGCGCGCCGCCGTCGAATGGATCGGTGGTGGTGCTCTTTGCCCCTGTGGGGTGAGTTCTTCGTCCGACGCCTCGGCTTGCCGATGCGCGTCCGGATCGAGAGGAACAGGTGCGGCCATGACGGCGGCACAACTTTTCTTTTGAGATTTCTTTGCCCTTCTAGGGTTCTTTGGGAGAAGGGATTTCTTTCTGTGATTTCTTTTCAACCGAAAAAATCTAACCCGATCTGGCTGATACCATTGATAGTACCTTTGGATCGGATAGGTTAGATCATTCCGGTGAACCTACCTTGTCCGGCAGTGGATGAACTCGAGCCAGAGGCCATCGTGGTGCTGGGGCGCACGGCGATGGCGGAGAGTGGGCGAGGTGGTGGAGCTTCCTGTGAGCACCGCGCTAACCCTAGATCGGTAGGGATTGTAGGTGGGGATTGTGGCAGCGATTAACCTCGTAATTAGCGCCCCGGCCCCCACCTCTGTTTATATAGCGCGGGTCACAGGGGCCCACCAACCATGGTTTGGTTGAGCGCCCCCGATCAGGGCGCGAGTCAAGGGCCAGTTCGACCCGTTGGGCTCGAACGGGAGAGAGATCAACCTAACAGCTCCTTCTAGCACCACTGGCCCTACCGCCGTGGATCCCCGGCTTCATGCATTTTTTGCTGACGAGGCACACCTTGTGGGTGTGGACAGTCCAAGAGACGATCTTGCGAAGTGGATGTTGGAAGAAGAAAATAACTCCTCCAAACACTGCAAGGTGTTGTCGATTGTTGGGTTTGGTGTATTGGGAAAGACAACACTGGCAAATGAGGTCTATCGCAAGATTCAAGGAAAGTTTGATTGTCATGCTTTTGTATCAGTCTCGCAAAAACTAGATATAAAGAAAATTATCAAGGACCTGATCTCTCAAGTGTCATGCGAAGATGAATCTACAAAAGATAGAAGCGATCGGGATGAAAGGAAATGTATTGCAAAGCTAAGAGAACTGCTACAAGATAAAAGGTAATATCTGCCATTATTATTTCTCTCAAAACAGGCCTATGGACTATTGTGCATACTGTTATTATTTTCATGCAAATATACCTCATGTACGATTGAGGCTGGCTCGCATAATTGCCGGTCCTCCTGATCACCCGCACTGAAATTTATCCTGTGTCCAGCTGAAAGGTGCTGAGCATATGGAATGTTTGTTATATAGTATGAAAATATGCTGTCCGTTGCAATAACGGCTTGGTTGTGTTGCATTCATAGTGTCCTGAAATGAAGTTTTATTATTGCTATTTAAAACGGAACAAATGTGTACAAGGACTAATGAAGTACTTGTGCCGCAGCATAGAAGATTAATGAAGTACTCAAACTACTCAAAATGTTATATCTGGCACTTCAAAAATGAACTGCTAAAGTATGAGTAAATTGTACGCATTTCCTTATCATCATCGTCTTTTGTGTGAACTAGTTGCTACATGCAAACTTTTGCACCATCTCACACTAGCTAGTTCACCATGATCTAAGTGTTATATATGAGTATGTTTATTTTCCAGATTAGAACGCTGGGTGAACACACTGGTAAATGCAACACAACCTTTTTTTTTTGCGAGAAAATGCAACACAACTTTAACTATTTTATTACTATATCTGCTTCTATTTTCATATATACTCAATTCAACATTTGTGAAATGCCTTTACGAATTGTAAAGCAAAAAACGCCAAACTGAAAATGTATATGTCATAATCGAGTAAATTGAGATAGCTCAGTTAGTTAATACTAGTACTTCAGTGAAGTGGGCATGATGCATTTGTACAATAAAAAATGCATATGGAAACATATGTGATAAGTGTAATATGTGCACATACTTAACTAATGAGCACCTAAAGCATATGCAATGTTGGAGTTTCATGGCTCTGTTCATTATTTCTACCCTTCATTTCATATAGACTCATATAAGCATTCTAAACGTTTTTCCAAGTTGTAAAGAAAATACTGTACTCCCTTCGATCCGAATTAATTGATGCAAACTCTATACAATGTCCAGTTTACATTGTATAGAGGCTGTGTCAATTAATTCGGATCGGAGGAGTAACATAATTTTTTGTTTCTGATCTACTATATAGAATTCACGTCTTGTCTTAGTTAGAATTTCAGTGAAGTTGCCATGCTACATATATACGATAAACGATAAACTGTATGTAGAAACAATATATATTAACTACTCTAGTTATCTACTCTTATATATTAACTACTCTAGTTAAGTACATGAATCATATGAAATATCGGAGTTTCATGGCATGTTTGAGTGTTCAAACTCAATTTCTTATCACACTGGGTTGACATCATCTACTAATTTTTTGTAGGTATCTTATCATTATAGATGATGTATGGTCTATAGAAGCATGGAACGCTATCAAGTGTGCTTTTCCAGAGAATAGTTGTTCTAGCAGAATAATAGCTACGACACGCATTGTTGATGTAGCAAAGTCATGTTGTCCGAGTGTAGTCGACCGCGTGTACATATGGAACGAAAGCCCTAAGTGATCTTCACTCCAGGAAATTATTTTTGACCAGAATATTTGGCTCCGGTAACCAATGTCCTGATATGCTGAAGAAAGTTTCAGATGCGATCCTAAACAAGTGTGGAGGCCTACCATTGGCAATTGTCACTATATCTAGTTTGTTGGCGAACAGATTAGCAACCAAGGAGGAGTGGGAGAAGGTTAAAAGGGCAATTGGTTCTACACTGGAAAGAAAACAGAGTCTAGAGGGAATGAGTAGAATACTATCCCTTAGCTATAATGATCTCCCACTTCATCTCAAGACATGTTTGTTGTATTTCAGTACGAAAAGGTGTGACAGACCCCGGGTGCACCGACCCTCTTATCCCATCCATCGATGCTCTGTAAAATTCGAACTTTAGTCTGCCGAGTAACAGACCATTTGCAGCAGCAATATACTTATCCAGTCTAATGGACAGTGACCGAGACATGCAGCAGGTCCCAGGTGTAGGCTGCAGGACCTAGGTGTAGGGAGCAGGGGGGCTGATAGACAGGTCGCTGTTTAACAATTGTGCTAGGCGGTGCATGCTCTCTCTCTAGTTTCACATGCATGCACATGTCCCCTCACGCTTTCCCTCTCAGATGAGCACTCACTCTCCTGACACACACTTTCTCTCACCTGCACCTGCATGCACACTTGCACAAGCCTCTCTCTCACTCTCACTTCATTAAAAAAGCGTTCCCTCTCAGCTTCCCAGAAAAGTAAGGCTCTCTATTCTATTTGAAATTGGATTTCAAGAATTCTTTCTCTGTAAAGTCTATGTCACGTGTAGTTATTCTGTGTCAGAGAATCTCTCAGTATGGAGTGGAGAGAGAGCATGAATCCCAGCAGGTCTCAGTACCGCACGCGCTTTTATTACTGTTCACTAGGCCCGCTAAACAAAACGCAATCACAGGACGTGGCACAGATCTCGAGGTACTGTATTCTGTATGGACGTATAGATAACCGGGAGTCCCGACCCCCGGGAGCTAAAAAGCCTATCTCATTTCAGTATATTCCCCGAGGACTATGTGATTGATAGAAAGAGGTTGGTGAGGCATTGGATAGCAGAGGGCTTTATGTCGGAAGAGTGTGGGCTTAGCAAGCAAGAGGTTGCTGAGAACTACTTTTATGAGCTTATCAACAAAAGCATGGTCCATCCCGTGGACATTGAGTATGACGGCAAGGTTCCTGCCTGCCGAGTCCATGACATGATGCTTGAAATTATTATTTCAAAATCAGTTGAAGATAATTTTGTCACTTTGGTAGGCGGAGGCCAAAAAAATTTGACAAACCATCAAGATTTTATTCGGCAACTATCTGTCCAGCACATTGACCAGGAGTTGGCATCTGCATTGGAAAAAGAAGATCTAAGCCATGTTCGGTCTCTAACAGTAACATCATCAGTTTTCATGAAACATTTTCCCAGTCTTACCAAATTTGAAGCTTTACGTGTACTGGACTTTGAAGGCTGCAAGGGTTTGGAGCAGTATGATATCTCCAATGTGGACAGATTATTCCAACTAAAATACCTGAGCCTTAAGGACACGGGCATATCAAAGCTACCATCAAGCATTGTGATGCTACATGATCTGGAGATCCTTGATCTTAGGACGCCATCCATGCAAGAGCTGCCGACTGGAATTATTCTGCTCACTAAGCTGCAATATCTACTCACTAAAGCCTATTGTAAGGTGCCTAATGGGATCGGGAATATGAGGAGCTTACGGGAAGCCCCAAGATTTGATATTACCAGGAGTTCATTGGATACAATTGAGGAGCTTGGGAACTTGAGCAGATTAAATAAACTCGGTTTATGCTTGGACGATGGAGATGGGTACAAGAGGCATGAGAAGGTTCTACTCTCCTTGCTATGCAAGCTTAGCAGCTGCAAACTGCAGTCTTTATGTATAAAAAATAGGAGTTACGGTTCCCTCGACTTCATCGACTCGTGGTCCCCTTTGCCATCCTCCCTTCAGAAATTATGCATTTATGGTAAAATGCATTTAGCGAACGTACCAAAGTGGATTTCTCCAGGACTCACAAGCCTAGCTCACGTGAACATCGGATTAGATGAATTAAGGGAGGAGGATCTGCACACTCTTGATGAGCTCCCATCGTTACTTTATCTACACCTGTACTTGGCTACAGGACCAAAGAAAAAGCTTACGGTAACTGGATTCCCATGTCCGAGGAGGTTTGGCCTCCTTAGTCTGGATGGGGCATATATCACGGTCCAGAAAGGGGCTATGCCGAAGCTTGAGAAGCTTGAGCAGCCATTTGATGTGTCAGTGGCGAAAGCTTATGGCTTCTATTTAGGCATTGAGCATCTCCCATGTCTCAAAGTAATCAAAGTAATGCCTCGTCACAAAGGTGCCACATTTTCAGAAAGCAAGGCTGCAGCTGCTTCGATCAGGAACGAAGCTGGTGTGCATCCCAACCATCCTGAAAATATTATTTTGGGGGTTCAGGCGTTTCTGCATGATGAGGACAATGTAGAGACCGGTAATGTTGAGGGAAAGAGCAAGGAGGAAGGGAACTATTAAAATGGTTCTCAACTGTAGAGAGGTACTGATAAACATCGGTCGTTGTTTTATCCTTCAAATTAACTACATCTCTTTTGTCCATACTGTTGAATGCTTCTCAAATTCACATGTTTGACAATTTTTTGTGTTACCGATTCAAGATGGCGTGCAGATGACTGCGATCAGGTTTACTTGTGCTGAAACAGTTGGCTACAAAAGCATGCGTGCTGTTACGGCTGTATATGAAACTGGAGAAGAATTTGGCAGGCACCAAAACGCAAGTTGCACACGCATAGCGGAATAACTGGTTGCGTTGCTGGATGGGCTCTGCTGCATGCTGAAAGGAAGCACCCATGGCGTCCCTCTTGCCATCCCGCCTGCAGTGATACTCCGTGCACGGCGCCGCTGTTTGCCTGTCAGCACCCTGAATAAACTGAACAAGATAGACAGCCAATGTCAAAAGAGCGTACCAGTTGAATTCAGTTGTCCGAAAGTCAAGATGGACGCAATCCAACAGTCAATGGCCGGTTGGTTGTTAAAATTTGCAGGGTCTTGTAACTTACAAATCTGTTGGTGATCCTACTGCGATCAGGTGTATTTGTGCTGTAACAGTTCATCACATGTGGCTGCAGCAGCATCATACAGTATTTGGTCACGGCGGAATGACTTGTTGTGCTGCCCGGATGGCCTCCGGTGCATGCTCCTGCGATGATATGTAGCTGCACGGCGTCATCTCCTGCCGCTTGTCCCAGCACCATAAACTGTCCAGTACAGTCGAGCTCAGTTCACTTGTCCAAAAGTCAAGATTTAAGCCATGTACTCCCTCGTTCTTATATTATGAGACAGAGAGAGTAATGATGTAAACGCTCTTATATTTGTTTACAGAGGGAGTAATAAGCAGCGCACCGCTGCTTTGCTACTCTGTTTCCTCTGCTAGCTCTTGGCAAGTCCTATCCTGTGAGGATCTCTGCTGATGCTCAACTACTCATTAGTACGTGGTATATTAGGAACTGCTGGCTTTTCAGCTACGGACGCATCGTCCCACTGGCGAATGGCGACTGACCCAGCCCGGTCTGGCGTCACCACCAGCCGGCCAGCGGGTCGGCGGCGAGTCCGATGGAGTCTTTGGCCGTAGGTTATTCCGAGGAAGAGGTCGCGGCATTGGTGGACGTGGTCGTTCCAGGATCAGATCCGGCATGGGGCGGCGGCGAATCATGTCGAGGTTCTTCGTTGGCTCGGCCATCCGTCCGTCCTTGCCGGGACCAATCCTAAGTTACATCTACCGGCCCTAACTTTGAACGCTTTCATTCATCCGGAGTCCTGGACCGTGGTTACAAGTCGTAGCAAAAAGCACCGCCAGCGCCGGCCGGGTCTGTCAGCGGGAGCAACTAGTTAACGAGCGCTCCTTCGCGAGTCTCGCAACGATCAGCGCCATTTGGCGCGCTCTCAGCCATTCGCCACGTGTCGCGCTCTCAGCCATTCGCCACGTGTCGCGCTTTGGATGCTTCCTTCAGATTTTATTTTTTTATTTTTCTGCACGCGTTTTCGGCTTCTTAAACGGTTTTTTTTTTTCAGTTTTTTTCGACGTTTTGGTTTCCCCCGGTCTTCCTTAACTTTTTGATCAAAAAAATTTGGAATTTTTTTTTGCGTGAAAGAAACGAGTTTTCCTTTTTTTTTCTTTCCGAAAGTCACGGTTTTTTTTCGCGGAAGGCACGGTTATGCTTTAGCGAGAGTCACGGCCGTGCCTTTCGGAAACGAAAAAAACGTGTTTTCTGTTTTTTTATTTCCCGAGAGTCACGGCCGTGCCTATCAGAAAGCGATTCTTTTGCGAGAGTCACGGTTTTGCTTGCGCGAGAGGCACGGTTGTGCTTTCGCGAGAGGCACGTGCCTCTCAGAAAAGAAAAAAACGCGTTTTCTGTTTTTTTCTTTCGCGAGAGGCACGGTTGTGCTTTCGCGAGAGTCACGGCCGTGCCTCTCGGAAACGAAAAAAACGTGTTTTCTGTTTTTCTCCTTCCACGAGAGTCACGGTTTTGCTTCCACGAAAGGTACGATTGTGATTTCGCGAGAGGCACGGGCGTGACTCTTTCGGAAAGGGAAAAATACCGTGCTCCCGGTTCGGTTTTTTCGTCTGGTTTTTCATGAAAAAAAAGTTTGTCAAAACCTATCAATATGGTATCTAGTTTTAAAGATCTCGACACGAGGAATCCAATGGTGAAAACGGTTCAAGATTTGGACGCACGATTTAAAAGATAAAACATTTTGAATAAACGGATCTATGAAAAAAGGGAAAACTCCCTGGTTGAGACAAGTGGCGCGCTGCATGTGCGCCACTTGTCGCGACCTGAGAAAGTGGAGTGTTCTTTGCAACGAGTACTCCTTAATTAGAGATTTGGCCTGTCAGCGCGATCACGGAGGCAAGAGCAGATCGTTTGAAACGATTGCTTGCCGGAGATGGGCCGCACGTGGACTTGGACCTGCGCAGTATTGGGTATTCGGTCCAACACTTGTCAAACCCTATTTGGCGCTGCAGGCGCCCGTTACAAGGCATTTTGCTAACGGGCGCCTGCAGCGCACACCACTCGGCTGCGAGCGCTACGCTCTAACCATACGGCCATCCACCTCTCCGGCGGAGGAGGAATCGATCACGGAGGGCTTCTACATCAACATCATAGCCTCTCTGATGAGTTGTGAGTAGTTACCACAGACCTTTGGGTCCATAGTTATTAGTTAGATGGCTTCTTCTCTCTCTTTGAATCTCAATACAATGTTCTCCTCGATCTTCTTGGAGATCTATTCGATGTAACTCTTTTTGCGGTGTGTTTGTCGAGATCCGATGAATTGTGGGTTTATGATCAAGTTTATCTATGAGAAATATTTGAATCTTCTCTGAATTCTTTTATGTATGATTGGTTATCTTTGCAAGTCTCTTCGAATTATCAGTTTGGTTTGGCCTACTAGATTGATCTTTCTTGCAATAGGAGAAGTGCTTAGCTTTGGGTTCAATCTTCTGGTGTCCTTTCCCAGTGACAGCAGGGGCAGCAAGGCATGTATTGTATTGTTGCCATCAAAGATAAAAAGATGGGGTTTATATCATATTGTTTGAGTTTATCCCTCTACATCATGTCATCTTGCCTAATGTGTTACTCTGTTCTTATGAACTTAATACTCTAGATGCATGATGGATAGCGGTCTATGTGTGGAGTAATAGTAGTAGATGCAGGCAGGAGTCGGTCTACTTTGTCGCGGACGTGATGCCTATATACATGATCATGCCTAGATATTCTCATAACTATGCACTTTTCTATCAATTGCTCGATAGTAATCACCCACCGTAATACTTTTGCTATCTTGAGCGAAGCCACTAGTGAAACCTATGGCCCCGGTTCTATTTTCTATCATATAAGTTTCCGATCTACTTTATTTTGCGATCTTTACTTTTCAATCTATATCATAAAAATATCAAAAATCCCGCTTTCGTAAGTGGCCGTGAAGGGATTGACAACCCCTTTATCGCATTGGTTGCGAGGTTCTTGTTTGTTTGTGTAGGTAAGAGGGACTTGCGTGGAGCCTCCTACTGGATTGATACCTTGGTTCTCAAAAACCGAGGGAAATACTTACACTACTTTGCTGCATCACCATTTCCTCTTGAAGGGAAAACCAACGCAGTGCTCAAGAGGTAGCACGTTTGGACTCCGTTTGGTATTGATTTCCTGCGATGTAAAAAACATGCAGAAAACAGCAACTGGCACTGGGCACTATGTCAATAGGTTAGTACCAAAAAATGATATAAAATGATTGTAAAACATCCAAGAATGATAATATAACAGCATGGAAAAATAAAAAATAATAGATACATTAAAGACGTATCACTCCACTCGGGCATCGTTGCTCCGTTGGTCACTCGGGCCTCGCTGCCCGAGCGCTGGCGCTGCTTTGGCAGCCCGGGTGTCAGTGCTGACGCGCTCGTCCGCACGTCGTACCACGCTGTCCGTCGTCGCTGGTTTCATCTCGGACTCCGCCGCCACCCCGCCTCCACCGAGCGGCATCCCTGACCTCGCGCGCGATTGGCTTGATCACCCGCTCGGCACCGCAATCCGCCCATCTACGCAGTGCGCACGACCTGGCGCGTTGGTTGCATGCGCCTCCGCAGGTCCCGTGAAGATCGTCCCCGAGTTCAGCTTGCCCTCCACCGAACGAGCAACAGGCTGCCGCTGCGTCGCCCCGTCGGGCCACAGTGCCGCCGCTCCGTGGTTCTCCCCGCAACTGCATCGACCCGCGTGCTGCCGCTGCGTCGCCCCTTTGGGCCGTAGTGCCGCGGACCGTGGTCAACCGCCGCCTCGAGGACGTCCGATTCAGGCCGTCTCCGTGGCTGCACCGACCCTCGCACTGCCGCTGTGTTGCCCCATCAGGCCGTAGCGAGCGTGGCACATGGTCTCCCCGCCTCCCGAGGCCGCCCCCGCGGCTGCACTGACTTGCGCACTACCATTGCGTCGCCCCTGCGGGCCGCATCACCACGGCCCGCGGTCCCCGCTGCCGCCCTGAGGTCTTCCCGCCGTCGCCCTGACCCGCCCGCCCGCTGCTACTGTGTCGCCCCTTCGGGCCGTAGCACCACGGCCCGTGGTACATTGCCGTCCCCGCGCGTCGACTTCCCGTGGTATGTGCCACACCGCCTCCCTTGGCGCGGGAACGCCATCATCCATGCCGGTCTTTGTCACGCTGTCGGGCTCCTCGCCTACTTCGAGCATAACCTTGCTGCCGCTGCCGCCAGGCCGCTGCCGCCGCTCCTCTTCGTCTTCGTCCAGCACCCGCCCATCGCCAATGTCGCTGTCATCTTCCCCAACCACTTCGTCTACTCCGACCACTGTTGGTGACATCGGCCCCGCGCCGATGGACGCCACAATTGTCGTCGAGTCCTTCTCTGCTGGCCCCTCTGACTTCTCCAACATGGCCTACAACTCGTGCAGGTCCCTCGTCTACGCATGCCTAGTGCTGGCAACACCAATGCGTGCCTTCGTTCACGACGAGTCCCCGGGCCTGGCAAGCCTAGTGCGGCGCTTCGTCAACTTTGTCTTCGTCCGTCTTCGCATGCCCGGTGCTGGCAACACCGACGCGTCCCCGGGTTTGGCAAACCCGTTGCGACGCCTCGTCAACAACATCTTCTTCCCCGCACACCACTACTTCGACACCACTACGCCCATGTTAACTTGGCGACCCTTGCGCCTGCGGATCCACGGCGTTTTCCTCGACACCGACTCCCCGACTCGACGTCGACCACGACATTCTTCGCACGGCTACCTCGACCACGGCTACACCATCCTACGTTCTGGGCTAACTCGACAAACGACACAAAGGGCTACCGCCTTGCTTGAGCAACCTCATCGGTTTCCACTCCAGCCACGCCTCCCGCGATGCGTCGACCGTTACGACTGTGTTTGTGTGTGGGGGGGAGGGGGGTCTCCGTCGGCTTGTTTTCAGATTCTTCTCCAGTCTCACCGTCTGCGTCGCTACCGTTGTGACTGCGGGGGGATGTTGAGTATATTGATTTATTAGGAAACATAAGATATACTAGGATTTGTCTTGCCTTCTCTTGTACTCCAAGTTGGTCATTGTACTCCTATATATATGCCCACGAGGCTCAAGCAATACAACGAACTATTCCACCAATCCCTCTCTCTCCCTTCTAACAATTTTCCCACTGCGCCGTCTACCTCGCACTCTCCCCTCTCTCTTTTGTTTCCCACGCTTCCTCTCCTTTGTCCTCAGAGCAGTGGCGGAGCTAACAGAAGTTCTCTCGGGGGAGGGGGCAAACAAGAAATACACAACTGGGGGTGGGGGGTGGGGTGGGACTCTCCTTGATTTAACCCTCTAGAAAAAATTCCCTTCACTAATTAGACTACGCATATGATGTTCATTGACTTCGAGAAGGCCTATGATAATGTGGTGGGCCTTGGAGAAACACAAAATCCCAGCAAAGTATATCACCATCGTTAAGGACATGTACGATAATGTTGTGACAAGTGTTGAAACAAGTGATGGCGGCATTGATGACTTTCCGATTAAAATATGACTGCACCAGGGGTTAGCTATGAGCCCTTATCTTTTTTGCTTTGGTGATGGATGAGGCTACAAGGGATATACAAAGAGATATCTCATGGTGTATGCTCTTTGTGGATGATGTGATGCTAGTCGACGATAGTAGGATGGGTGTCAATAGGAAGTTAGAGTTATGAAGACAAACCTTGGAGTTGAAAGGTTTTAGACTTAGTAGCACTAAAACCGAGTACATGGGGTGCGATTTCAGTACTATTAGGCACACGGAGGAGGCTGTTAGTCTTGATGGGCATGTGGTGCCTCTGAAGGACATCTTCGATATTTGGGGTCAATGCTGCAGAAGAATGGAGGTATTGATGAAGATGTGGACCATCGAATCAAAGTCGGATGAATGAAGTGGCGCCAAGCTTCTGGCATTGTCTGTGACAAGAGGTGCCACAATAGCTAAAAGGCAAGTTCTGTAGGACGGCGGTTTGACCCGCAATGTTGTATGAAGCTGAGTGTTGGCCCATTAAAAGGCGACATGTTCAATAGTTAGGTGTGGCGGAGATGTGCATGTTGAGATGGATGTGTGGCCACACGAGGAAGGACCGAGTCCGGAATGATGATATACTAGATAGATTGGGGTAGCATCGATTGAAGAGAAGTTTGTACAACATCGTCTGAGATAGTTTGAGCATATTCGGTGCAGGTCTCCAGAAACTCAAGTGCATGGCGGATGACTAAAGCGTGTAGATAATATCAATAGAGGTCGGGGTAGACCGAACTTGATATGGGAGGAGTCCGTAAAGAGAGATCTGAAGGATTGGAATATCATCAAAGAACTTGCCATGGACAGGGGTGCGTGGAAGCTTGTTATCCATGTACGAAAACCATGAGTTGGCTGCGAGATTTTATGGGTTTCACCTTTAGTCTATCCCAATTTATTTAAAATTAAGTTGTTGTTGTTGTTGTTGTTGGACAGTGGCCACCCAGAACTGCACGCGTAGCTCCGCCGCTGCTCAAAGCCTACCCTCTCTTTCTGCCCCTCTCACTTCCCCTGACGACGGAGTTGCCTTTGCTGCTACTAGTGACAAGACCAACAATTTGTTTCTCTTTCTGTAAGACGGGAAGAAAGTAACCTTGCTGCTGAATTAATCACATAGGATCAATGTCTGACGGTTGTACATGATCGTCAGAGAGATACCAAACTATTCCTAAAGCAAATTAAGCCCGCAGTAGATAGTGTATATATAGTTAAATATTGTTGTTGACTAGTACTAGTTCGCTTGACGACGCGCACATGCCGGCCATCAATCAATCGCTCCTTGCACGAAACTACTCAGCACGCACCACCCCAGTTGTTTCCTGGCTCTTTCTGGCCGACAAGGAATAAAGTCTTGGCCATAATTCCCTTAACACTGTTTGATGAACATGCTAATCAACCACTACTCCCCTAAGATAACATTACTGAGCCATCGTGATTAGGTAGATGAGTCAGCAAAGGTTTTTCTGCTACAACTAGCTCGTACCCACCAACCCAATTGATTGCCCATCTTCCAACACTTCTCTCAACTCCCCCGGGTACACACACAAACCAGAAATTCATCCATAGAGAGGCTTACTAGCAGAAAATGAGCCATTTGTCCCGGTTCCAGAGGCCCATTAGCCCCGGTTCTGAAACCGGGACTAATGGGTCGAGACTAAAGCCCAACACCTTTAGTCCCGATTCGCTTACGAACCGGGATAGATGGTGCTCCACGTGGCCCGTGCGGCGAGCCCAGGCAGGAGGGCCTTTAGTCCTGGTTGGTAACACCAACCGGGATCAAATGGCGTCCACGCGTCAGCAGCTCAGGAG
>NC_057808.1:559855994-559870120 GCF_018294505.1 Triticum aestivum | reverse complement strand
ACACGCTAGCTAGTAAGCAAATGAAGGAACCATTAAGTACACAAGATCGTCATGATGAACATATACGGAGAGAAGTGATCAACCTCTCTTTCTCCGCGAGATTGGTCGAACAACAAGTTTCTGTATATCTATCCGACGCCACTAGCTAGTTACATATATACAATATAAGATCTCTTACAAACCCTAATATCTAAGGTCTATTTGAACTTCCACATGGTATTATTCGTCTTTATTTCTGACGTGGTCAAGAAAGAATCCCGCCAATTCCTTTTGAATTGCTTGTATGGGATCATGTGGTAGGAGTTCATCCCGCATCTTCCATATCTAATTAAAGAAGTGGGTCAATACATGTATATGAATGAAACTCAACACAAATGATGGTAATAAAATAAAATTCTGAATATTGTTGTTTACGTACATCAACATCTTTTTTAGAGTAGAACCCCCCCCCTCCGCGCTTAGATTTCGTCGAGTTGTAGATGAACTCGCAAACGTAGTATCCACAAAAATCATTCCTGGCTTCCTGCCACAAGACCTTTACGAGAAATAGAGTTCAATCAAACTGATAATCAAGCATGCTTAATGGTTTTGATGAAACTAGCTAGAATCAATGGAGATGCGCGGAACTAGCTAGTAGTACTTACATTCGGGTGTGTAAATCGCAGCTCCTTCGACAGTGCCGGAGCAATGACGGTGAACTGTTTCTAAACCCTGCCAGACAAAGAGAACAATTACTTGATATCAGGAAATGAACAAAGTTGCCGATATGGTGCGATAATGATCGATTGAACTTACCTCTGGAGCATATCAGTCATGTTCGCATACTCCTCGGGACTTTTTCTTCTAGAGTCCAAGACAGTTAATATTCCAATTTCAAGCGTAATCTCTAGCAAAATAAAGTGAAAGCTGCGCACACATGCATAACTCATCAATTATATTATTATAATTAACCTCGGTTAAGGGAAACCTAATATGCACAAGACAGTAACACTCACTGGAAATTGTAAGGAAAGAGTATTTTATTTGTGTTTTGATTTTTAATCAACGATTGTAGCAAGTTGTCCTTGGTCTCTTTGACATTGTGTTTGACCGTGTATTCATGTATGATATTTGGGTTAATGAACCCAATGTCATAGATATCTGCTTTCCTGCATTCGACGATCTTCAACCTGCATAATATAGTGAGGATAATTAGATATACATGCAAGAAAGAGCTGAGCTATATATAGAGACTTAATTGCAGAAGTAGTACTTACATACAGTAGCAAGTCACGAGTGTTTTGTCGATGGCCTTCTGATTGTATAACTGGAATAACTCATCAAATTCAATATTCAAAATATCCATTCCAATGAGGTCGTGCTCCTCTTTAATTCTCATTGTCAAAGTATGCCTCCCAAACTGCATGCATCTTTCCATGTACCAGTCATGGAGTCTTTGCATCATCGTTGTTAGACGAGGATGATCAGGTTTGACGAGAGGCCTCCCTAATACGTCTCCAACGTATCTATAATTTTTTGATTGTTCCATGCTATTATATTACCTGTTTTGGATGTTTATGCGCTTTATTATACACTTTTATATTATTTTTGGGACTAACCTATTAATTAGAGGCTCAACCCAAATTGCTATTTTCTTGCCTATTTCAGTGTTTCGAAGAAAAGGAATATCAAACGGAGTCCAAACGGAATGAAACCTTCGGGAGAATTATTTTTGGAACGGAAGCAACCCAGGAGACTTGGAGTTGAAGTCAGGGAAGCTTCAAAGTGGCCACGAGGCAAGGAGGCGCGCCCTACCCCCTGGGCGCGCCCCCACCCTCGTGGGCCCCTCGTGGCTCCCCTGGCCGACTTCTTTCGCCTATATATGTCCATATACCCTAAAAACATCGAGGAACATCATAGATCGGGAGTTCCGCTGCCACAAGCCTCTGTAGCCACCAAAAACCAATCGGGACCCTGTTCCGGCACCCTGCCGGAGGGGGGATCCCTCACCGGTGGCCATCTTCATCATCCCGGCGCTCTCCATGACGAGGAGGGAGTAGTTCACCCTCAGGGCTGAGGGTTATGTACCAGTAGCTATGTGTTTGATCTCTCTCTCTCTCTCTCTCTCTCTCTCTCTCTCTCTCGTGTTCTTGAGGTGTAACGATCTTGATATATCGCGAGCTTTGCTATTATAGTTGGATCTTATGATGTTTCTCCCCCTCTACTCTCTTGTAATGGATTGAGTTTTCACTTTGAAGTTATCATATCGGATTGAGTCTTTAAGGATTTGAGAACACTTGATGTATGTCTTGCCGTGCTTATCTGTGGTGACAATGGGATATTCACGTGATCAACTTGGTGTATGTTTTGGTGATCAACTTGCGGGTTCAATGAACTTATGCATAGGGGTTGGCACACGTTTTCGTCTTGACTCTCCGGTAGAAACTTTGGGGCACTCTTTGAAGTACTTTTGTGTTGGTTGAATAGATGAATCCGAGATTGTGTGATGCATATCGTATAATCATACCCACGGATACTTGAGGTTACAATGGAGTATCTAGGTGACATTAGGGTTTTGGTTGATTTGTGTCTTAAGGTGTTATTCTAGTACGAACTCTATGATAGATCGAACGGAAAGAATAGCTTCGTGTTATTTTACTACGGACTCTTGAATAGATAGATCAGAAAGGATAACTTTGAGGTGGTTTCGTACCCTACCATAATCTCTTCGTTTGTTCTCCTCTATTAGTGACTTTGGAGTGACTCTTTGTTGCATGTTGAGGGATAGTTATATGATCCAATTATGTTATTATTGTTGAGAGAACTTGCACTAGTGAAAGTATGAACCCTAGGCCTTGTTTCCTAGCACTGCAATACCGTTTACGCTCACTTTTATCATTAGTTACCTTGCTGTTTTTATATTTTCAGATTACAAATACTCATATCTACCATCCATATTGCACTTGTATCACCATCTCTTCGCCGAACTAGTGCACCTATACAATTTACCACTGTATTGGGTGTGTTGGGGACACAAGAGACTCTTTGTTATTTGGTTGCAGGGTTGTTTGAGAGAGACCATCTTCAACCTACGCCTCCCACGGATTGATAAACCTTAGGTCATCCACTTGAGGGAAATTTGCTACTGTCCTACAAACCTCTGCACTTGGAGGCCCAACAACGTCTACAAGAAGAAGGGTGCGTAGTAGACATCAAGCTCTTTTCTGGCGCTATTGCCGGGGGAGGTGAGTGCTTGAAGGTATATCTTTAGATCTTGCAATCGAATCTTTTAGTTTCTTGTTTTATCACTAGTTTAGTTTATAAAAGAAAACTACAAAAAAAATGGAATTGAGTTTGTCTCATACGCTTCATCTTTTTAATGTCTTCCGTGAAAATAAGGATTCCGATAATTGTGCTCAATTGCTAGAGGAAGAATGCATTAGAATGTTTGGCACTAAATCTTTGAATGATGATCATGATTGCAATGTTGTTAGTATGAATTCCTTGAATATCCATGATGCTAATGATATGCAAAGCCACAAGCTTGGGGATGCTATGTTTGACGAAGATGATATTTTTTGTCCCCCAAGTTTTGATGAGCAAATTTATTATGATGATAACATGCCTCCTATTTATGATGATTATATTAATGAAAGTGGGTTTGGAAGAGTGTCAACTTTAGGAAGTAATGATCCCACTATTTTGGAGGGTGTTGAATCTTATTGTGACAATTATGAAAGTGGATTTGGAGGGGTCATGACTTTATTTAGTGATGAATCCACTATTTTGGAAGAGGTTCCAATTGATTATGAGAATAAAGTTGCTATCTATGATGATTATTGCGATGACACGTATGCTATAAAGAATAAAGATAACCATGAAACTTTTCATCATTATTTTAATTTTCAATTTGATTATGCTTCACATGATAGTTATTTTGTTGAGTTTACTCCCACTATTCCGAATGAGAAGAATTTTGCTTATGTGGAGAGTAGTAAAATTTCTATGCAAGTAGATCATGAAAAGAATGCTCTATGTGATAGTTATATTGTTGTATTCATTCATGATGCTACTGAAAATTATTATGAGGGAGGAACATATGCTTGTAGGAATTGCAATAATATCAAGTTTCCTCTCTATGTGCTTAAAGTTTTGAAGTTATGCTTGTTTTGCCTTCCTATGCTAGTTGATTATTGTTCCCATAAATTGTTTGTTCACAAAATCCCTATGCATAGGAAGTGGGTTAGACTTAAATGTGCTAGTCATATTCTTCATCATGCTCTCTTTATGTTAGAATTCTTATATTTTATGTGAGCATCATTGAAATCATCATGCCTAGCTAGGGGCGTTAAACGTTAGCGCTTGTTGGGGGGCAACCCAATTTTATTTTTGTTCCTTGATTTTTGCTACTTTTTAGTAATAAATAATCCATCTATCCTCTATTTAGACGTGGTTTTATGTTTTAGTTAGTGTTTGTGCCAAGTAGAACCTTTGGGAAGACTTGGGTGAAGTTTATATGATCTTGCTGTAAAGAACAGAAACTTTCGCGCTCACGAGATTAGCTGCCATTTTCTACTGGAGAGTGCTTTTAAGTTGATTATTTTTGCAGATGATTAATAGAAAAATTCCTCACGTCCAACAATTTATTTAAGAATTTTTGGAGTTACATAAGTATTCGAATGATACAGATTACTACAGACTGTTCTGTTTTTGACAGATTCTGTTTTCATTGTGTTGTTTGCTTATTTTGATGAATCTATGAGTAGTATCGGAGGGTATGAACCATAGAGAAGTTGGAATACAATAGATATTATACCAATATGAATTTATAATGAGTTCACCACAGTACCTAAGTGGTGGTTTTATTTTCTTATACTAACAGAGCTTACGAGTTTTCTGTTAAGTTTTGTGTTGTGAAGTTTTCAAGTTTTGGGTAAAGATTTGATGGACTATGGAATAAGGACTGGCAAGAGCCTAAGCTTGGGGATGCCCAAGGCACCCCAAGGTAATATTCAAGGACAACCAAGAGACTAAGCTTGGGGATGCCCGGGATGGCATCCCCTCTTTCGTCTTCGTTCATCAGTAACTTTACTTGGAGCTATATTTTTATTCACCACATGATATGTGTTTTGCTTGGAGCGTCATTTTTTTTACTTTCTGTTTGAATAAAATACCAAGATCTGAAATTCTTAAATGTTAGAGAGTCTTCACATAGTTACATAATTATTCAACTACTCATTGATCTTCACTTATATCTCTCGGAGTAGTTTGTTATTTGCTCTAGTGCTTCACTTATATCCTTTTAGAGCACGGCGGTGGCTTTATTTTGTAGAAATTATTGATCTCTCATGCTTCACTTATATTATTTTGAGAGTCTTTTAGAACAGCATGGTATTTGCTATGGTTATAAAATTGGTCCTAATATGATGGGCATCCAAGTTGGGTATTATAAAAACTATCATAGGAAGTGAATTGGATGCTACGATCAATTTGATGCTTGATAATTGTTTTGAGATATAAAGGTGGTAAGGTTAGAGTCATGCTAGTTGAGTAGTTGTGGATTTGAGAAATACTTGTGTTAAAGGTTGTGATTCCCGTTGCATGCACGTATGGTGAACCGTTATGTGATGAAGTCGGAGCATGATTTATTTATTGATTGTCCTCCTTATGAGTGGCGGTCGGGGATGAGCGATGGTCTTTTCCTGGCAATCTATCCCCCTAGGACCATGCGCATAGTACTTTGTTTCGATAACTAATAGATTTTTGCAATAAGTATGTGAGTTCTTTATGACTAATGTTTAGTCCATGGATTATACGCACTCTCACCCTTCCACCATTGCTAGCCTCTCTAATACCGCACACCTTTTGCCGGTATCATACACCCCCCTTATGCCTTCCTCAAAACAGCCACCATACCTACCTATTATGGCATTTCCATAGCCATTCCGAGATATATTGCCATGCAACTTACCACCGTTCCGTTTATTATGACACGCTTCATCATTGTCATATTGCTTTGCATGATCATGTAGTGGACATCGTATTTGTAGCAAAGCCACCTTCATAATACTTTCATACATGTCACTCTTGATTCATTGCATATCCCGATACACCACCGGAGGCATACACATAGAGTCATATTTTGTTGTAATTTTTGAGTTGTGAGTAAATAAAAGTTTGATGATCATCATTATTAGAGCATTGTCCCAAGTGAGGAAAGGATGATGGAGACTATGATTCCCCCACAAGTCGGGATGAGACTCCGTATGAAAAGAAAAAAAAGAGGCCATAAAAAAGAGAGAGAAAAAGGCCCAAATAAAAAAATAAAATAAAAAAATGAGAGAAAAAGAGAGAAGGGGCAATGCTACTATCCTTTTACCACACTTGTGCTTCAAAGTAGCACCATGATCTTCATGATAGAGAGTCTCCTATGTTGTCACTTTCATATACTAGTGGGAATTCTTCATTATAGAACTTGACTTGTATATTCCAATGATGGGCTTCGCCAAAATGCCCTAGGTCTTCGTGAGCAAGCAAGTTGGATGCACACCCACTTAGTTTCTTTTGTTGAGCTTTCATACACTTATAGCTCTAGTGCATCCGTTGCATGGCAATCCCTACTCACTCACATTGATATCTATTGATGGGCATCTCCATAGCTCGTTGATATGCCTTGTTGATGTGAGACTATCTTCTCCTTTTATTCTTCTCCACAACCACCATTCTATTCCACCTATAGTGCTATGTCCATGGCTCACGCTCATGTATTGCATGAAGATTGAAACAGTTTGAGAACATCAAAAGTATGAAACAATTGCTTGGCTTGTCATCGGGGTTGTGCATGATTAAATACTTTGTGTGATGAAGATAGAGCATAGCCAGACTATATGATTTTGTAGGGATAACCTTCTTTGGCCATGTTATTTTGAGAAGACATGATTACTTTGTTAGTATGCTTGAAGTATTACTATCTCTTATGTCAATATAAACTTTTATTTTGAGTCATTTGGATCTGAACATTCATGCCACAATAAAGAAAATTACATTGAGAAATATGCTAGGTAGCATTCCACATCAAAAATTCTGTTTTTATCATTTACCTACTCGAGGACGAGCAGGAATTAAGCTTGGGGATGCTTGATACGTCTCCAACGTATCTATAATTTTTTGATTGTTCCATGCTATTATATTACCTGTTTTGGATGTTTATGGGCTTTATTATACATTTTATATTATTTCTGGGACTAACCTATTAACAGGAGGCCCAACCCAAATTGCTGTTTTCTTGCCTATTTCAGTGTTTCGAAGAAAAGGAATATCAAACGGAGTCCAAACGGAATGAAACCTTCGGGAGAGTTATTTTTGGAACGGAAGCAATCCAGGAGACTTGGAGTTGAAGTCAGGGAAGCTTCGAGGTGGCCACGAGGCAGGGAGGCGCGCCCTACCCCCTGGGCGCGCCCCCACCCTCATGGGCCCCTCGTGGCTCCCCTGACCGACTTCTTTCACCTATATATGTCCATATACCCTAAAAACATCGAGGAACATCATAGATCGGGAGTTCCGCCGCCGCAAGCCTCTGTAGCCACCAAAAACCAATCGGGACACTGTTCTGGCACCCTGCCGGAGGGGGAATCCCTCACCGGTGGCCATCTTCATCATCCCGGCGCTCTCCATGAGGAGGGTGTAGTTCACCGTCAGGGCTGAGGGTATGTACCAGTAGCTATGTGTTTGATATCTCTCTCTCTCGTGTTCTTGAGGTGTTACGATCTTGATGTATCGCGAGCTTTGCTATTATAGTTGGATCTTATGATGTTTCTCCCCCTCTACTCTCTTGTAATGGATTGAATTTTCCCTTTGAAGTTATCTTATCGGATTGAGTCTTTAAGGATTTGAGAACACTTGATGTATGTCTTGCCATGCTTATCCGTGGTGACAATGGGATATTCATGTGATCTACTTGATGTATGTTTTGGTGATCAACTTGCGGGTTCAATGAACTTATGCATAGGGGTTGGCACACATTTTCGTCTTGACTCTCCGGTAGAAACTTTGAGGCACTCTTTGAAGTACTTTTGTGTTGGTTGAATAGATGAATCCGAGATTGTGTGATGCATATTGTATAATCATACCCATGGATACTTGAGGTGGCAATGGAGTATCTAGGTGACATTAGGGTTTTGGTTGATTTGTGTCTTAAGGTGTTATTCTTGTACGAACTCTATGATAGATCGAACGGAAAGAATAGCTTCGTGTTATTTTACTACGGACTCTTGAATAGATAGATCAGAAAGGATAACTTTGAGGTGGTTTCGGACCCTACCATAATCTCTTCGTTTGTTATCCTCTATTAGTGACTTTGGAGTGAATCTTTGTTGCATGTTGAGGGATAGTTATATGATCCAATTATGTTATTATTGTTGAGAGAACTTGCACTAGTGAAAGTATGAACCCTAGGCCTTGTTTCCTAGCACTACAATACCATTTACGCTCACTTTTATCATTAGTTACCTTGCTGTTTTTATATTTTCAGATTACAAATACTCATATCTACCATCCATATTGCACTTGTATCACCATCTCTTCGCCGAACTAGTGCACCTATACAATTTACCATTGTATTGGGTGTGTTGGGGACACAAGAGACTCTTTGTTATTTGGTTGCAGGGTTGTTCAAGAGAGACCATCTTCAACCTACGCCTCCCACGGATTGATAAACCTTAGGTCATCCACTTGAGGGAAATTTGCTACTGTCCTACAAAACTCTGCACTTGGAGGCCCAACAACGTCTACAAGAAGAAGGGTGCGTAGTAGACATCACTCCCGTACTCGAATCTGAATTCATCCACCTCCATGAATTCAATGGGTACATCATCAGGCAGGTAATCACCACTACCAGGCACTATCCCCAGATGATTAGCGACGATATCGCTGGACACCTTGTGTGGGGGGCACGTTTGCTTTGCCTGTTCGCCGAGCTGGGGAATTTGTTTCCCAGTTCTTCGTGCTGCTAACCTTGCGTCACTGCAAGTACTTCCCGACCGCTCCGCTTCCTTATATATGCCTTTCTAATGCGCTCATAGTTGGAATCCGGCGGAGGCGGCGGCGGTCGCTTCAGGGCATCGATAGTCCGCTTCAATTTCACTAGATCTATCATTTCGTTCGGAGGTGGAGGTTTCGGTGCAAAAAGTCCCTCACTTGGGCATGACTGATGTCCTCATTTTCCTTGTTGGTCCTCTCATAAGGTAAGCTTTCCGGAGCCTTGAGAGATGGACCATATTTGAATTGCTTCGCTCCTCTGCTTGTACTACTGCTAGCCGCCGGAGCGGTGGCCTCTCTCTTCCATCGTTGCTGACGCGGCGGAGTCGGCTAACGCGCCAGAGGAGGCAGAGTGCTCCGACGCGCAGGAGGAGTCTGAGTGCCCCGACGCGCCGGAGGAGGTAGAGGAGCAGCCATAGTTCCCTCACGTTCCGGAGGAGGCGGACTGCTCGTCGGAGGAGGCGAAGAAGGAGCCGGAGTGCCTTCACGCGCCGGAGGAGGAGGCGGAGTGCCCTGACTCACCGGAGGAGGAGGAGGAGGAGGCGGAGGCATCCAGTTTGGAAGCTTGATGTACTCCTTCCGCCATAGACATGGAGTCTTCAGAGCAAGACCCAGCTGGATCTCCCCTTCACCTGTAGGGTGGTCAAGCTCGAGCTCCTCAAATCCCTGCATTACTTCATCCGTCATCACAACAACATAGCCCTCTAGAATCGGACGGCAGTGAAAACTTCTGTCGGGTTGAGGAGGTGGAACAGTGTCGACAGTCGCCTTCAAGGTGATGTTTTGCCATTTCATCATAAGCTGGCAATGTTGAGCCTCCGTGATAGCATCCACGGGGTAGCTAGGAGCTATGAAGTCAGGCTGCCGAATGAGCTCCGTGGAAGCCACGATGCTTCTCCGCTGAGATGGCGGGGTAGCTTCGTGCCACTGAGATGGTTGGTCGGCAGCTCGCTGACTCTCAACTTGTTCCTCTAGCTTCAGTACTCTTGCTTTGAGCTTCTGTATATCGCTCAGCTCTTGTTTCCTCTTCCTCTCCCAGGTTTTGTAACTGGCTGCGCCGGGAAACCCAATCTTCCACGAAACTGAGCCTGGCATGCCTCGTGTTTGTCTAGGGTGCTCAGGATTCTCGAGGGCTTCAGTCAGCTCGTCATTCTCTCCGTCGGGAATGAACATCCCTTCCTACTCTGCCGAGATTGCTGCCCAAAGCTTCGTGATGGGTGTTGCAAGTTGCTCGTCCGTCCAACGTCACTTCCCTGTTTCAGGGTCCAAAGTTCCCCTAACCCTGAAGAACCATTTCTCAAACGGTCAGGCCAGTTCAATGTATCTGGTTCAACTCCTTTAGCAATCAGGTCCTGCTCAGCTTTGTCCCACGACGGCTGGGCTTTGAGGTAGCCGCCTGACCCCATGTGGTGGTGCCCTTGCTTCTTTGCATCATTTATCTTGTTTATCTCTGACATCTTCTTACTCTTGTCCGATTTCTTGTAGGCCACAAATGCGGGCCAGTGATCTTTTATCTTTTCAAATCGGCCGACAAATTCAGTAGTCTTCTTTTTGTCGACAAACTTTGATTTCAACTCTTTCTTCCACCTCCTGAATAGCACTACAAAAAAACACTTCCGTGATGATACGTGTTTGTCATAGTAGGTCGCATTTTTTTGTCATGCATGTACATCCATGACGATTTTATGACAAAATCAAGATAGTCATACCTGTGCTGTCGTAGAAGTGTTCCATGACATTACCAAAATTATCATCACGGAAGTGTCCACTTCCATGACGATAAATCGCGCGTCACATAAGTGCTTCCGTCAAGGGTGACCGATAGGTGGCATCCACCCTAACGGGACGCCGTTAAGCTATCGGGTCGGGTTTTGGATCCGATAACCCGTTAACAGCATGGACCAATGGGAAATTTCCACGTGTAAAATTCTGATTGGCCGGAGGAAACACGTGTCAGCTCGTCAGTGGGTCAGATAGGTGTCGGTGTCAAAACCGGCGGATCTCGGGTAGGGGGTCCCGAACTGTGCGTCTAAGGCAGATGGTAACAGGAGGCCGGGGACACGATGTTTACCCAGGGTCGGGCCTTCTCGATGGAGGTAACACCCTACTTCCTGCTTGATTGATCTTGATGATATGAGTATTACAAGAGTTGATCTACCACGAGATCGTAGAGGCTAAACCCTAGAAGCTAGCCTATGGTACGATTGTTGTTGTCCTACGGACTAAGCCCTCCGGTTTATATAGACACCGGAGGGGGCTAGGGTTACACAGAGTCAGTTACAAGGGAGGAGATCTACATATCCGTATTGCCAAGCTTGCCTTCCACGCCAAGGAGAGTACCATCCGGACACGGGACGAAGTCTTCAATCTTGTATCTTCATAGTCTAACAGTCCGGCTGTCCGAGGACCCCCTAATCCAGGACTCCCTCAGTAGCCCCTGAACCAGGCTTTAATGACGACGAGTCTGGCGTGCAGATTGTCTTCGGCATTGCAAGGCGGGTTCTTCCTCCGAATACTCCATAGAAGATTTTGGACACAAGGATAGTGTCCGGCTCAGCAAAACAAATTCCACATACCACCGCAGAGAGAATAATATTTCCACAAATCTAATTTGCTGACACATTCTGCAGCATGACATCACACCACGGCCCGGTCATTATTCGAACCGTTTTTCTCAACCAGCCACTGCACATATTGCGAGGAGGTTTTCTTGGCACGCCTTGTCGAAGCAGAGATCATGTCCCCCTTATCACGGGATTCTCATCAATACAGATGTGGGTTACCCAACCATGCCATCAATTATGGCGCTTGGGGAATAAGCGGTTTTACCAGTCAAGTGGGGAGGCGCAGAATGCCTGCTGCCTTTATAAGGGGACAAGGACTCCCTTTTGCACCCACGCTTTCTTCTTCCCGATCCATTCCCCTCCGCCCAAGCTCCAGCGCCCAAGCGTTCATCTTCTCTGCCCACAAAGGCCTTCCGAAAATGTCCGGATCCGGAGCAGGAGGCAAATGGATGGCCTCTACCGTCCGGGAGAAGGATATCAAAAAGCTTCGGGAGGCCGGGTATCTGGCCAAGAAAATTAGCCATCATCTCCCGACGGCGGGACAGATCGTCCCTACTCCGGAACCCCACGAGAGGGTTGTATTCATGCGTCACTTTGTCCGCGGGCTAGGGTTTCCCCTCCACCCGTTCGTTCACGGCATCATGTATTATTATGGGATCGATCTTCACGATCTGTCCCCTAATTCCTTCCTCAACATCTCGACATTCATTGTCGTGTGCGAGGCTTTTCTCCGCATCTCACCACATTTCGGCTTATGGCTGAAGATTTTTAATGTGAAGCCCAAGGTAGTGGGTGGCGAGCACGCCGAGTGCGGGGGCGCTATGTGATACGTCTCCAACGTATCTATAATTTTTGATTGCTCCATGCTATATTATCTTCTGTTTTGGACATTATTGGGCCTTATTATTCACTTTTATATTATTTTTGGGACTAACCTATTAACCGGAGGCCCAACCCAGAATTGATGTTTTTTGCCTATTTCAGAGTTTTGCAGAAAAAGAATATCAAACGGAGTCCAAACAGAATGAAACCTTCGGGAACGTGATTTTCGGAACGAACATGATCCAGAGGACTTGGACCCTACGTCAAGAAATCAAAGAGGAAGCCACGAGGTAGGGGGGCGCGCCTACCCCCCTGGGCGCGCCCTCCACCCTCGTGGGTCCCATGTTGCTCCACCGACGTACTCCTTCCTCCTATATATACCTACGTACCCCCAAACGATCAGATACGGAGCCAAAAACCTAATTCCACCGCCGCAACCTTCTGTACCCATGAGATCCCATCTTGGGGCCTGTTTCGGAGCTCCGCCGGAGGGGGCATCCATCATGGAGGGCTTCTACATCAACACCATAGCCCCTCCGATGAGGTTGTTGCCCATGTCGTTGAGGAAGAGGTTGCCGAGGTCGGGGAAGAAGTCGTCGTCGGTGAAGTCGTCACTGCCAGCAGTCGCGAGAGTGCACTCGCCAAATTTCGACAGCGCCCGGCGAATGGAGCGCAGGAGGGAGTGGCTGTAGGGGACGTTGCAGCCGCCGAATGGAGCGCAGGAGTAGCACACGAAGCAGTAGATGGTGCTCCTCCGTAAGTCTCTATCTCTACTCTTATCTCTATCTCTACTACTCTTCTTTATTTTTTATAACAAATCGAATAGTACTGCGTCCTTCACTGCACGCGCGGCTGAACACGCCTCCTCGCCTCCATGATCACCAACTAAGTCTTTTATAGGTGTAGGAGTAGAGAAAAAACCGAGTTGGTGATGATGGTGTGCCGTGCAATGCACGGGCATCTTGGTATTTTTTTGCATATAATTCCAAACACCACGTAGACAGGGTCTTTGACCATGTTACAACTATGTTAGTATCATTGTTAGTGGTCAGCCGGTGCAAGTTATAGCCCCGGGTGTTTTAACCTTATTTTTAGTAATGATATCTGGCAATTGTTCGCCACGAGCTCAATCCTGGTGAATCCCACGTAACCGTAAGATTTCCATCCGACAGTGGCCTATTTTTAAGCCATAGTATTTGACAAAACTGCCACCCTTACACACGTACTGTAACTGCGTCACGGGCGTTTGCAACTGCCATGTCTCCCAGCGAACGTTTGCTGGGGATTGGAGTTAGCACCGATGGCGGTTCGTAGTCGTTCCACGCTCGGGCATTGAAGTTTGTAACTATTTTAGATTAGAATATACTACCACTACTGGAATCAGCTAATTTGCCATCTGCCAGCTCTTTGCCGTCTGCTAGCTGACGACAAAGAAGCTCTTTGCCATCAGCTACCCAAAAGCAGACGGCAAAGAAATGGCAGACGGCAAAGAATCTTTGCCGTCCGCTGGCAGACGGCAAAGAGAGAGGTGGCCCCCACCCCCCGCCCGTTTGGAAAATACTTAACGGCCCACCTCTTTTCCGTCTGCCAGCAGACGGCAAAGAGGCAAAAGGGCGGACGGCAAAGAGTGGCGGACGGCAAAGAGGACACTAACTAACGGCC
This sequence comes from Triticum aestivum, assembly GCF_018294505.1. Lineage (NCBI taxonomy): Eukaryota > Viridiplantae > Streptophyta > Magnoliopsida > Poales > Poaceae > Triticum > Triticum aestivum. The sequence continues at coordinate 559,856,057 of NC_057808.1, read as the reverse complement.
CATACCCACCCGCCCGTTACTCTGTTCTCTCCTCGCCGAGCCCCGCCACCACTTCCCACCCCA
>NC_057808.1:559545934-559547459 GCF_018294505.1 Triticum aestivum | reverse complement strand
AAAGGAAGAAGAAGAAAGAAAGAAGAAAGAGGAAGAAGAAAGGAAGAAGAAGAAAAAAAGAAGAAAAAAGGAAGAAGAAAGAAACCAAATGAAAACCAAAAAGAAAAACAAAGAAAACAAAACAAAATAGTTGGCAGTGCTCAATAATCTTATTTTTTTAATTCCTCCTCCTCTATGTCCCCTTAATCTTATTTTTTAATTCCTTTATACTTAAAGAATTTTTACTACATGCAGGAGTGACCTATGGCGGACGATAGAGCCGAGCCGCTTAGGGATCCGGAGGCTGAACGTTATTTAATGGGCATCATCAACAACGAGATTCCTTATGTGCCGGGCTCAGAATATGAGCAAGAAGAGGATGTAGTCTCTTCTTTTCTGAACCTTGACGGTGGAACAGAGATTGTCGATGATCAAGAAGGTGAAGGAACGGACATTGTCGACGGAGGTCAACCGTCAACAAACGACGATCTCGAATTGCAAGTAGCAACCACCTCCGGCGAGGTATATATATACATTGAGCCTCTCGTGATACAAACTTACTGAAATGTGAATACATATGTATTAACGCGCGCGACTCTCTTTCTTTTTTTAGCCCTCCGGATCGAGTACGAAAAAGCGTGGCAAATCCAAGGCGATGAAAACAGGAGAAACATATGCCATTGAGTTTGTCAGTGAAACCGGCAAGCCCCTACAGCACACCTCAAAGTTTATCAACCAATGCGGAGTCGTTGTTAGAGACAACGTCCCGATCACCGTCCAGGAATGGAAGGAGCCAAAGAAGGCACGTCTTGGTTTCAGTTTTGTCGACAAGAGAACGAAAAAGGATTGCTGGAGAAATCTTATGGAACATTTCATTCTACCTCCGGAATACAACAAAGTCGATGAATTCGGTAACGAGGTTCCGGGTGGACGTCAGAGGAGGAGGCTAGTTAAAGAGTTCGCTCTTCAGAAGATGGGCGAAGCATTCCGGAACTTCAAGAAAAATTTAACCCGTGACTATGTCAACAAGGGCAAGACTCCGGATTTCAATGGACAACATGAGAAACTGAAAGATGATTGGCCCGAATTTGTGAGGCAAAAGCAATCGGAGCATTTCAAGGAAATATCAAAAAAAATAAGGATAATGCGAGTAAGAAAAAGTTCCATCATATTATGGGGCCAGGAGGATACCGCCTTTCGGAGCCTAGGTGGCAGAAGATGGAGGAGGACCTGAGGGTGCGAGGAATCCCTCTAGGTACAGAGGGATGGGACCCAAGGGCCAAAAGCTGGTGGTACGGGCATGGGGGATCGCTAGACCCGGAGACAGGGGTGTGTGTTCACCGGCAGAGACAGTTTGCTCCCACCCAAGCCCTTATTGACGCAATGACCCAAGCTCAAGAGGGCTTGATCAAGTTCAACAGAGAGAAAGACGCACTGACAACAGCCCTCGGGAATGATGAACACGGAGGACGTGTACGAGGCAAAGGCAAAGTTCCGTGGAAAGTAGGGTTTTCCCAGGACAATGACCCGTACTGTTATAGAAGCC
>NC_057808.1:559539089-559545924 GCF_018294505.1 Triticum aestivum | reverse complement strand
AGAAGCCGTAAGAGAAAGACGGACCGGGATGCAGATCTTATGACGAAGTTTGCATCGGAACTCCATGAGTTGAAGCAGACCGTGCATGAACTAGTAAAAGAAAAATCGGCTGCACGGCCGCATGAAGATCATGAAGCGGATCGCGGAAGCCAGCAGCGGAGAAGCAGCGTGGCTTCCACGGATGCCCCGCCTGGTGCTAGTGCACCGATGATCGAGATTCGTGCACCGGAGCCTCACTACCCCGTGGATGATGTAAAGGAGATGAAAGAATGTGATCTGCATTATCCCGTGGGGAACGTTTCCACGAAGGTAGCTAGCGGCAGTGCTTTACCCTGTACACCTGGAGCACTCCACCACAACAACCCCATTGCATATGGCTATGCTCGTGTCACGGTGGAAGACATAGTCCAAGGGTTTGAGGACCTGGAGATTGACAAACCTACACCCGAAGGGGAGAGAAGACTTGGAGATGTCAAGCGCCAGATCATTCTATGGAAAAAGAAGTACATAGTGTTTCCAGGCGAGGCGCCAAGGCTAGCAAGTCCACCCCCCTCCGATGGTGGTGGTGGTGGTGGTGGTGGCGGTGGTGGCGGTGGTGGTGGTCGTGGTGGTTCACCTACACCTCCTTCACGCCATTCGACGCCGTCCCCCGATCCACAACCTCCGGCGGGTACGACGCCCCCCAATCCTCCTCCGGCGGGTACGACGCCCCCCAATCCACCTCCGGCGAAGAAGCAGAAGCAGGCGGACAACAAGGAAACCCGCTCCTGGACTATTAACTCGGACCCTTATGTACCTAAGACCACAAGGGTACCGGAGCCATCACTGAAGCCTCTCCTCCCAAGGCCTGGGGAACTTAGTGAAGCTGAAACCAAATTGGCCGCGTCTGCTGATTATGAGAAATGGAAGGCGGATATGAAGGCGATAAAAGAGCCTGAGCCCAAGCAAGTATTCACTGGGAAGCAAAAGAAGTGGGCTAAGGATTTTTTGACGACACCGTCCCAAGCCGAGCTGAATATGCCTGACGACTATGGACATGAACTTCGTAGGCAAGCAAAAATATTGAAGGAGGAGAAAGAAAAAAGTAAAAAAAGCGGGAAACAAGTTGACCAGCTCGGGATGCAGAAGAAACAATCGATCCCCCCGCTCATAGTGAAAGCCGGTCCAGAAGAGGACCCCGAGATCATAGCAGCTGCGGCAGCACTTGGATTGACTGTAGCGAGTGCCATGAAACAAGCGTCCGAGATGGGTTTGACTCTTCGTGCCTTCTTAGGCCTTGAGGATGCGCCAGTATGTGAGATAGCATTACAATATGTGCGGAATGGGCCTCTCGTCGAGCCTGCGCGGGAAAAGAGTCTACCACCACAAATGCGAAATCTGCTACGTTGGTACAAGCAATTCATAACATGGGCCGACAAAGAATATGTTTATGCGGATGTTACAGATGAGCATCACACCAAACGGTACTCTGTACAAGTTCATATGAGTGAATTGTTCCAGCTGTTCAATCTGCGCGACCTCGACAAATCTATGCTGAGTTGCTACGTTCTGTAAGTGATTTATTTCTACCTCATCTCGTTCTTCATTGCCTGCACTATATATATATATTGTCCTAACTATATTGTTGCATACGCTATTATGCAGATTGAAGATTTGGGAATGCAAAATAAGAAACATCCATGATGTTGGGTTCATTGACCCACATATCGTTAATGGACATGTGTTACAACATCACCCCGAAGACGTGGAGAAAGACTTGTACAAGTTTCTTAGAAAGCATCAACTCAAAAGTCATATTCTATTTCCTTACCATTTTGGGTGAGTGTTTCTCTCTTGTGCCCATTCTCTTTTGTTTACTCCATGCATGGTATGTCTAATCGATGAGTTATGCATGACTGTGCATGTAACGTGTCCGCAGGTTCCACTGGATTCTGCTAAATATTGAACTTCACACCTCCAGAGTTCTAATCATGGACTCTATGGATTCGGATCCAAAGCGTTGGGCCGACATGAGAAAAATGCTGCAAAAGTAATTATTTTCAATCATTTGAGCTCTATATCGATCGGTCTCTTTCGTTCATTTCCTAATATCAAGTAACTAATAACTCCCTTGTTCATTTAATTTTCTTTGCCCTGTAGGGTTTGGAGACGGTTCTCAGAAGAAATTGTCGGTGAATTCAAACATGAGCTAGATTTCAGAAGGTTAGTTAATGTGGATAAGCAGCCACCGGGGACCAATCTATGTGGATACTATGTTTGTGAGAACATCCGGAGACACACCTCTGAGCGAAAGGCATCGGATAGCGTGCGGAACGCGACGGATAACTTGCGGAGGAGGCTTAGTCCAGAAGCTCGCTTCTGACCAATTCAAGAAGAATTAGCAGGATTTTTCATGAGGGAAGTCATCAATCCTAAAGGAGAACACTATACCGAGGACGAAGAAATTTATATGCATACCCGAGATTGAAACTTGTTCGAAGTTGTATATGGTCATCCATCCTAATTGTGTATGGAAACTTGTTCGAAGTTGTATATGGTCACCCGAGATTGAATATATATTATATATTCCTCTTGAATTCTTCTTGTTTGAAATTTCATATGCATGTATATAGTAGCGTAGAATATGTGTACTGAAACTTCATCAAAATTAAAATAAAACACAAAATAAAATATAAAAGAAATAAAACACTCCAAACTAAAAAGAAACCAGGTTTAGGGGGGCTAAAACCCTAAACCTGCGGAGGAGGCCTTTAGTCCCGGTTGGCCACGAGAACCGGGACTAAAGGTCCTCCGCCCCGACGGACCACTGGCGCCCACGTGGACGGGCCTTTAGTCCCGGTCAGCCACAAGAACCGGGACTAAAGCCTTTAGTCGCGGTCCGTAAGAGGCGCGACTAAAGGGGGGTGTCTTTAGTCGCGCATATTTAGCCCCGGTTGCACAGCCGGGACTAAAGGCTGTTGCGAACCGGGACTAAAGGGCTTTTTTCTACCAGTGATGCAGTTGACATGCATGGCATACCTGGTGCAAAGTTTGATGTAAATGGCAGAGATTAACAAGACAGTAAAATAGTACGTTATAGTACTAGGCGGAGATTACAGCCTAAACAACACTTTGTGATTTCTCACGGCCAAACCATTGATAGTTTTGGCCTGAAATTTTAAAGGCTTGTAAAAAGTTAATCAATATGTCTGTTGTACAAACTGCAGCCCATCGGGTGTAACAGAAGTCCTACAATTGCTTGCACATATAGCAGAGTCAGCATGACGCGCTGCTTAGTATAGCCCGCCCTGGAGATTAAATATTCAGATCTGAATATCTTTTCATGATTTGTGAACAACGTGGTTACTTAATATGAAGATATGCCTCGCATGTAAATCTTGATATCTCATTCAAGACCCTCACGGCTAGGTGTCCGTCACAAAGTGTCATGACACGGTCCCTTCCTTCGGAGACCAGTGAGTCCAGACATACTTCTCCTTGGCTGACAAGGCCAAGAGATCATTTCCCTTTTCCGCGACCGACAAGGCCGGAAATCATTTGTCCTGACCGACGAGGCTGGACGCACCTTCTCCTTGGCCGACGAGGCCAAGAGATCATTTCCCTTTTCCGCGACCGACGAGGCCAGAAATCATTCGTCCTGGCCGACGAGGTTGGACACACCTTCTCCTTGGCCGACAAGGCCAAGAGATCATTTCCCTTTTCCGCGACCGATGAGGCCGGAAATCATTTGTCCTGACCGACGAGGCTTGGAGACATTACCCCTTTCCGTGACCGACGAGGCTTGGAGACATTACCCCTTTTCGTGACCGACGAGGACGGAACCCTTTTTGTCCTGGCCGATGAGGCCGGACCTACTCTGTTTGTGACCGACCAGGCCGAACACATTTTTGAGACTTTACCATGAACCAGGTGCCGACGAGGCCGGATGTTTCATACCAGGGCCGACGAGACCTTGGAACATTCATGTCTGCCATTTTACTTCTCAACATATCATGAGAATATTTCAGGTTCAAGACGACGACCATCAACGCAGCTTAATCGGAGGTGTTTCGCGGATTGCCCCGCGGATGTAATTAACCGGATCGTCTTACGAGGCTCCGGGAACCAGGACCCCTACAATCGCTGGATATTAGACAGATATACTTGTCCATGGCGCAACTTATGTAATCATGTGGGAAACCGCACTTTGTAATTCTCATGAGAATTAATAAAGCAGTATTTTCCTATGTGTTTTGTCTCTTTATTTATTTGTATACGAATGTATACCGGCACGCCCGCATTTTTATTGCCGTTACGCATTAGGAAATACGCCTGCCCGGGGGACGTTTCTTTTTCGCGAAACGGGAATAATTTGATAGTTTGCAAAACTACTTAATTAATGCGCTTGTTTTCCTCAAACAATTGTGTTTACCAATGCATTAATTACAGTGCATGCATGCGTGACCAATAAATAACTAAGAACTTTTACATGCATCAGGAGTTTTCTTTTAATCCTTGCATACAGTGATTTAATACATCTCGATATCTGAGCGTGTGATGAAAAGTAATAGAAATGAGATTTATGGACGGGAAAACGAAAGTTTTGAGATAAACCCTATAAACCGGAAAGGAGGTAGTAGAACATCCGGCCCGAGAAAGTATCCAATGGAAACTGATATCCAGTGCAAACTTGGAGAATCGGACATGGGCCATTAGATCTTGTGCGGGTCCGGTTATCTAACATTTTGTACCAAATATTTTGCAAAAAATCTATCTGTTTTTATACGAATCATGGTGTGATTTGAAAGAACCATCATTTATGTTCCTTTTTTTTCAGTACGCTCCTTGTTCCTCAATTTCAAAATAGCCACAAGCCATTTTTTATGATGATAGTATTATTCTTGTACCTGCAATTATTTATACTAACTTTAAGGAGCAAGTTGTGATAGAAGGAAGACAATGTTGATGGGCAGGGCCACATAAGGAGTAAAGAAACAGAGGAGGTGTTTAATTTTCCTCTCATGAGGTAAATTGCTTAGATCTATTCATGACCATATTCATTCATTCAGTCTTAACCTGATATAACTTCTGTATTTGAAGAACAGTTTGTTTGATGCAAAAGAAAATCTCATGGCTCATGAATCATATTGTTTTTTCCTTTCAGTGAGATTTCAATGAATTTCACTGAATTTCTGTAGACACTGAAATATTTAGTTTCGGTTAAAATATTTCAGTAATTTTAGTTGTGCATTTTCAAAATATTTTTGAAATTTTCAAATATTATTTTGAGCTTAATGGCAAAATCACTGAAATTCGGTAATTTCAGTAGATGCTGAAATATTTCTGAGATTGAAATTTAAAACACAACACAGTGAAAATATTGGAGTGTCGATATTGGAACTGGATCTGTTGTTTGTCGTGCTGCCGTGGGCAGGGAAGATGGCAGCTGGGTTGTGTTTGTATGTTCGCCTCCATCCATATCAGAATGATATTCGCACGAAACAATAAGTACCCAATCTAAGTTAATTAAGTGTACAAGTTGATCAGTAATATGATTGGGCGCCTACTCTAATTACAGTACTGGAGTAACAAGCGCGTAGTCTCTCTTTTTTTTGAGAAAACAAGCGCGTAGTCGGTCATGACCAGATGCACATTATTGAGTTCAGCCTGACCACGAAAACACAACCTGCAGTCACCGATTGCTAGGTGCTCCATTCTTCCTCTCCTCTGTCGAAACTTCGGTCAACTCCCCAGTCCCAGTCACTTAGAACAGGTAGTTTCTCCAGCGGGAGATTTTTTCCAGTTTGACGCACTGATGATCCGTCGATAACATGTATGAGTAGTTTTTTTTTTCTTTTAACCAAAACCTCCCAAAATCCATGCAACTCATTATGTCTCTCGTAGATATCAGTAGTCAGCTCATGGTTACTGTATTACATGTATTTAATAATCCGTCTCTTACCTTATCTTCAGGAGAGACTTTTTGACCTTCAAGTCTTGTACTCAGTATATATACTTGTGCTCGAGGCTTGATAATACATTCATCGATTCCACCAATCCCTCTCTATTCCCTTCTAACATGGTATCAGCCTAACCGATCCAACCCTAGCCGCCCCCCGCCACTTCCGATCCGCGCCGCCCCCGGGGCGGTCGGGCTCCATGACCGCCGTTGAGGGCCGCGCCGCCTGTATCTAGGGTTCGTCTGTCGGTCGTGTTGACTGGCTGCCCTAGAGAGTCTTTTCCCGATCCCTTGATCCGGGTTTTCTCCCTCCCGCCAGTCGTATTGATGTTTTCTTTTTGGTTTCCGATCTAAAATCGTTTTGCGTCGCCCATCGCCTCCGCCGACCCTCGCGCGTCTCTACTCTGACATCGGCGCGTCCAACGGCCTCCACTCACTACTAGGAAAATACTTATACATAGAAGTTTACCGGTAGTGTTTGTTTATGCCCCCACGCTACTAGTAGTTACCAATAGCGCTGGGTAGAAAGAGCTCTACTGGTATACATTAGTAGCAGCGCTGGTTTCCTTGGGGCACGCTACTGGTAAGTGTGCCACACCACACCACCAGATCAATAAAAATTAGCAGGGCCGGTCGTCTACCCAGCACTACTGTTACTTCAGGATCAATGGCGTCATTTGTAAGAAACGCGCTACTACTATTTTTTCTGTGTGTACACTTTTACCAGTAGCGTGTTTTTCCACCCAGCGCTATAGCTAGTAGAACTTAGCAGTAGATATTTTGGCCGGCGACCATAGCAGTAGCGCCCATTCGTGACCAGCGCTACTGCTATCGTCGCCAGCCAAAATACCTACCACCTTCCCCCCCTTCTTCCTCCCCCTTCCTTTCTCCCCCTCT
>NC_057808.1:559537719-559538824 GCF_018294505.1 Triticum aestivum | reverse complement strand
GCACTTCCTCCTCCATCTTTCTTTCTTGAGAAAAGTATGTTTTTCGTCCCTCAAGTTCACGAAAAGTATAGACTTGGTCCCTCAAGTAAATCTGGTAGACTTTTAGTCCCTCAAGTCTCAAAACCGGTCAGATTTCGTCCAAACCCTGGTTTCGGTGGAAAATCAGTCACGTGTAGCGGTTTTCTCTCTCCCTCACCACATTGGATGGGCCCTAGGTTAAAATAGCCGCCGTTATCTCTCTGTCTCTCTCTCTCCCGCGACCAGTTCTTTCTCACCTCTGCTCTTTCTATCCCGGTCTCCTCGTCGCCGTCTTGGTCGCCGGAGTCGTCTCTGTTCACCGTCGCCGGCATGCGAATTCGTGAGGAGATCCTCGTGTGGATGAGTGAGGATGGAAGCAGTTGTGCTGCAACAGAGGTAAGTGAGGATGAGTGAGGACGGATCAAATCCAACAGCTCCATTGTTGCTCCCCTAAAAGAAGAAGAATAGCAAAATCTGAGCTTGGGCTCCTACCTGAATGGACTGCATCTGTCTACCAAGGCCACGAAATCGAGGGGGAAACCTACCTCAAGGTCGGCCGCTTGTCCCGAGCGTCGTCGAAGCTCAATGGATCGAGGAAGCCGACGCAGCAACAACACCGTGGCCCGCCTCTGCCGCGCAGATCTGGGCCCTCCTGCTGCAGTACCTACTATCGTCAGCGCGTCTCCGGTGACCGCTGCCCGCCTCCAGTCGCCGCCGCCGCCGCAACAGGACCTAGGGTTAGGATAGAGAGGGGCAGAGAGGTCACGGGATAGAGAGAGAGAGTGAGGATGGCGTCTGTTTTGACCTAGGGCCCGTCCAACGTGGCAAGTGGGGGAGAGAGAAAACCACTACGCGTGGCTGGTTTTACACCGAAACCAGGGTTTGGATGAAATCTGACCGGTTTTGAGACTTGAGGGACCAAAAGTCTACCAAATTTACTTGAGGGACCAAGTCTATACTTTTCGTGAACTTGAGGGACGAAAAACATACTTTTCTCTTCTTTCTTTGCCCCTCCTCCCCCTCTTCTTTGCCCCTCCACCACCCCCTCCATTAATGCCCTCCCTCCCCTCTTCTTTGCCCTCCACCA